>NC_080716.1:34652429-34819929 GCF_019097595.1 Hemibagrus wyckioides | reverse complement strand
TATATGAAGTCTCTGGCGATAATAAACAGTCCATCAGGGTCAGCACTCTGCAGCTCACAGCCCCATATATTTCACACAGTGCCTCCTTATCTTTGGCACTTATGGGAATGCACCACAAGCCTCCACTGGATTTCCACATGATCCTCCACATGGTCCTCGAGAGGGAAGAACCAGTAAACTGAATGGGTGAATAATAATTCATATGGTGTATTTTATCCTCAATGCCTATATATACAAGTTATGACTTTAAAGGATTGTCAGTTATGTCAGTGGTATTAAATTTATCCACATTATCAACAGTTAAAAAGTTAAAAGTTATTGATTGCTTTCACACGTCCATCTTCACACCTCCTCCACTTCTTCACAGCTGAATTTGTACCACTGCATTAAAATAGAAAATAAACCACATCCTCAAACTGCTCTCTGCTCTCAGGCCCCTAAGAGTGTCACTGCTCTGTCTGTGGACAGGACTAATGAGAAGTGTTTGTTTCTGCACAATTATTGCCCTTATTTTTAACATGGAGATAATAACTAGTCATGTTTAGTAAATCAGGATTTTTGATTATTTTTTTGAAAATGTGCTGTGCATTAGTTTGGTATTAAAGAGTTAGTGAGGCTGCATGGCGGGGCAGCAGAAGAGAGACAAACAGGCAGGGGCAAGAGCTCCTCTGCCTCCTGGAGATTCAGTGAGAGTATCATGGAGCAGGTGCAGGGCAGAAAGTTCACTCCACTACCCTTAGGCCAAAAGTGCACTGAATAAAAAAACATTGTTTTTGCACTCCACCCAGCCTCCTGCATGCAGCATATCTCAAACAGCCACTCTTTAAGCAGAATCTCAGAATGTACAAAACATGGAACTTTGAGTCAGATAGACCACAACAGCAGAAGATCACTCCTCAAGATTCAAGATTCAAGAAGCTTTATTGTTATTTCAAGCACATATAGCTGACGCAGTACATAGTGAAATGAAACAACATTTCTCCAGGACCTGGTGCTACATAAACATACAACAACAAAGAGTTCAACACAAAACAACAAACACCACAGAGCTAGGACAGAAGTTTGTCTTAGCCACGTAAAGTGCACAGTGTGCAGCTAGGTGCAAACAGAGCATAGACAAGACAGTGCAAAAGACAATAAATACAAGAAAGACAACACAAAAGAACACAGGACACTTCGCGCCGAAAAAGAAAGAAAAGAACATGTGTAATGGAATGTAAGTGAAATAAAATAAGATAAAATGAAATGATGTAAAAAAAAATATTGTGCAAAAATACAACAGCAAATAGAAATAAACATAAATACAACTATAGCAGCAGATGACAGGTGGAGGTAGTGCAATAAGTAATGAACAATATAAATTATGTGTGTGTGTGTGTGTGTGTGTGTGTGTGTGTGTGTGAGAGTGTGTAGAACAGTTCAGTCCTGAGTGTGTGTGTGTGTGTGTGTGTGTGTGTGTGTGTGTGAGAGTGTGTAGAACAGTTCAGTCCTGAGTGTGTGTGTGTGTGTGTGCATCCACACAGTCAAGAAAGAGAGTGATGTGTGTGAGAGACAGAGAGTTGTATACAGTTCAGTCCTGAGTGTGTGTGTGTGTGTGTGTGTGAGAGAGTGTAGAACAGTTCAGTCCTGAGTGTGTGTGTGTGTGTGTGTGTGAGAGTATAGAACAGTTCAGTCCTGAGTGTGTGTGTGTGTGTGTGTGTGTGAGAGAGTGTAGAACAGTTCAGTCCTGGGTGTGTGTGTGAGAGAGTGTAGAACAGTTCAGTCCTGAGTGTGTGTGTGTGTGAGAGAGTGTAGAACAGTTCAGTCCTGAGTGTGTGTGTGTGTGTGTGTGTGTGAGAGAGTGTAGAACAGTTCAGTCCTGAGTGTGTGTGTGAGAGAGTGTAGAACAGTTCAGTCCTAAGTGTGTGTGTGTGTGAGAGAGTGTAGAACAGTTCAGTCCTGAGTGTGTGTGTGTGTGTGAGAGAGAGAGTATAGAACAGTTCAGTCCTGAGTGTGTGTGTGTGTGTGTGTGTGTGTGTGAGAGTGTAGAACAGTTCAGTCCTAAGTGTGTGTGTGTGAGAGAGTGTAGAACAGTTCAGTCCTGAGTGTGTGTGTGTGTGTGTGTGTGTGTGAGAGTGTAGAACAGTTCAGTCGTAAGTGTGTGTGTGTGAGAGAGTGTAGAACAGTTCAGTCCTGAGTGTGTGTGTGTGTGAGAGAGTGTAGAACAGTTCAGTCCTGAGTGTGTGTGTGTGAGAGAGTGTAGAACAGTTCAGTCCTGAGTGTGTGTGTGTGAGAGAGTGTAGAACAGTTCTGTCCTGAGTGTGTGTGTGTGAGAGAGTGTAGAACAGTTCAGTCCTGGGTTTGTGTGTGTGAGAGTGTAGAACAGTTCAGTCCTGAGTGTGTGTGTGTGTGAGAGTGTAGAACAGTTCAGTCCTGGGTGTTGAGGACCCTGATGGCTTGAGGAAAGAAACTGTTACACAGTCTGGTTGTGAGGGTCCGAATGCTCCGGTACCTCTTTCCAGATGGCAGGAGGGTGAAGAGTGTGTGTGAGGGGTGTGTAAGAGTGTGTGTGAGGGGTGTGTGGGGTGTGTAAGAGTGTGTGTGAGGGGTGTGTGGGGTGTGTAAGAGTGTGTGTGAGGGGTGTGTGGGGTGTGTAAGAGTGTGTGTGAGGGGTGTGTGGGGTGTGTAAGAGTGTGTGTGAGGGGTGTGTGGGGTCAGCCACAATGCTGTTAGCTTTGCAGATGCAGCGTGCAGTGTAAATGTCTGTGATAGAGGGAAGAGAAACTCTTATTATCTTTTCAGCTGTCCTCACTATCTGCTGAAGGGTCTTGCGATCCAAGACGATGCAGTTCCCAAACCAGGCAGTGATGCAGCTGCTCAGGACGCTCTCAAATTGGTGCTCTTGATGATCTCCACCAAGGATCCTGTCAGACAAGGAAAGGAATCCAAGCCCAGAGTGGACACAGACTCACCCAAACTGACAATTTGAAAACTCGACATCTGGTCTAATGCATCTGGATTTTTACTGCATGATGCAGGTGGTAGGCTCCGAATTTATCATAAAAATCTTGAATGCATGCAACATGCAAATATTTTCATCTTGAAAAGTCAGTTAGTGCTTTAACACATGCAGCTTCACACCTCCTCCCCTTCCTCACTGCTGAACAGAGAAAAAAGAAGCTAGACCACAACTGCCAACTTGTTTCTGTCCTCAGGCCTCTAAAACTGTCACTGCCCTGTGTGTGTCAGAGTATAAGGTTAATGAGAAGTGTTTATTTCTGCATAATTCTTTGATAAATTTGTCTCAAATTAGTAAATAAAACTAGACAATAGTTTGGTATTAGTGTGAATTAGTGTGAATTAGTTAGTGAGGCTGCAGGACAGGGCGTAAGGAGAGAGCCAATCAGGCAGTGGCAAGAGCTCCTCACCCTCCTTGAGCTTCCGGGTGAATATCATGGGGCTCAGCATGTTTGGGACTTCTGCACGTTTAGCATGTTTCACCACTGCATGCTAGCACCTCTGCTCCTCCATTAACCTTCCATCCCTCCACTGTCCTTTACCCTGCACTGAATAAAAGAAGACTTTTTTTCACTCCACCCAGCCTCCTGAATGCAGCATATCTCAAACAGCCAGTCTTTAAGCAGAATCTCAGATTGCTCAAAACTTGGAACTTTGAGGCAGATAGACCACAACAGCAGAAGATCACTCCTGTCAGACAAGAAAAGGAATACAAGCCTAAAGAAGACTTGCCCAAACCGTCCTTTTAAAACCTGGACATCTGGTCTAATGCATCTTGAATTTTACTGCATGATGCAGGTGATAGACTCAGAATTTGTCATCAACAATATTTATGCATGCAACAAGCAAATATTTTCAGCTTGAGAAGTCAGTTATTGTTTTAACACATCCAGCTTCACACCTCCTCCCTTCTTTACTGTTGAACAGATCAAAAAAGAAGCTAAACCACAACCGCCAATCTCTGGCCTCTAAAGCTGTCACTGCCCTGTGTGTGTCAGTATAAAAGGCTAATTAGAAGTGTTTATTCTGCAGAATTCTTTGATAAATTTGACCCAAATAAGTGAATAAAACTAAACAACAGTGTGTATTAGAATGACATTATCACACTGAGGTGCTTCACAGTACAGACCATAATAGTGACAAACATATTACTGTAGGTTATAAAGTATATTCTCCAGTATAAGCTCTAGAGTTCCTGCAACCATAACCAGCATTAAAAGTTTCCTGAAGTGGATCACAGAACAGTGCTATCTTCTCATGTGAGGAACATCACTAGTGTTCCAGAGCAAACCTGATCACCCCAATATATTCTTTTTACAATTTCTTTTTAACACAACCTCTAACACTATCACTGTGTGTACTGTGTGTACAGGACTAATGAGAAGTGCTTGTTTCTGCATAAAAATATTGTTCTTATTTTTCACATGGAAATAATAATTACTGATCATTTGTAATTCATGGCTTGTGATTCATTTTTTTTAAAAATGTTCTGTGCATTAGTTTAGTATTAAGGTGTATTATAGTGAACATCTCTGTACAGACCATAATAGTAACAAAAATGGAAATGTAGGTTATAAGACATTTTCTCTGAATTTTTAGTTAATGTTCACATGGTTTTCTTTAAACCTTTCTATATAGTGAAGACCGTGCCCACACCGCTGCCCACAAGCAGCAGAAAAATGCTCCTCTCTACTGCATGAGTGCTGAAAGAACAGAACAATTTCAACAGCCTCACTGAGGAAAGCAGGAGTTAGCGAGGCTGCAGGACAGGGTGGCAGAAGAGAGCCAAACAGGCAGCCAGTCAGGCAGCAAGAGCTTCTTCTCCTGTTGGAGCTACAGTGAGAATATCATGGGGCTTATCATGCTCGGGCGGTCAAGTTCTATTTTTGCCTGCATGCTAGCACCTCTGCTCCTCAATGTGCCTTCTATCCCTCCGCTGCCCTTTACCCAAAAGTGCACTGAATAAAAGACCACTTTTTTTGCCTTCCACCCAGCCTCCTGAATGCAGCATATGTCATACAGCCTCTTTAAGAAGAATCTCAGAATGCACAAAACATGGAACTTGAGGCGATTTGACTACAACAGCAGAAGATCACTCCTGTCAGACAGGAAAAGGAATCCAAGCCCAAAGTGGACACAGGCTCACCCAAACTGACCATTTGAATACTGGACATCTGGTCTAATGCATCTTGATTTTTACTGCATGATGCAGGTGGCAGCCTCAGAATTTGTCATAAACAACTGTGTAGAAGAGGCAATCTGAAAGAGATTAGTGACTGTAAAGTGGTAGTGGGAGAGAGTGTAGCCAGACAGCATAGGATGGTGGTGTGTAGGATGACTTTGATGGTCTGTAAGAAGAAGAGGTCAAAGATAGAGATAGAGAAGAAAACCAAGTGGTGGAAGCAGAAAAAGGAGGAATGTTGTGAGGAATTTAGACAGAAGTTGAGGCAGGCTCTGGGTGGTCAGGTAGTGCTGCCAGATGACTGGGAAACTACAGAAGTGATCAGGGAGACAGGAAGAAAGATGCTGGGTGTGTCATCTGGAGGGAGGAAAGAAGATAAGGAGACTTGGTGGTGGAATGAGGAAGTTCAGGATAGTATTCAGAGGAAGAGAATAGACAGGTATACAAGAAGTTACAGCGCAGAGTGAAGAGGGAGGTGTCTAAGGCCAAGCAGAAGGCGTATGATGAGTTGTACATTAGGTTAGACACTAGAGAAGGAGAGAAGGACTTGTACAGGTTAGCTAGGCAGAGGGATCAAGATGGGAAGGATGTGCAGCAAGTTAGAGTTATTAAGGATAGAGATGGAAAGGTGCTCATAAGTGAGGAGAGTGTACAGAGGAGATGGAAGGAGTACTTTAAGAGCTGATGAACGAGTACAATGAGATTGAAAAAAGAGTAGAAGGGGTGAACTCTGTGGAACAGAAAGTAGATAAGATTAGAAAGGATGAAGTCAGGAAGGCTTTGAAGAGGATAAAAAGTGGAAAGGCAGTTGGTCCTGACGACATCCCGGTAGAAGATAGGGATAGGTGGAGAGAGATGATTCGCTGTGGCGACCCCTGAAGGGAAAAGCCGAAAGAAGAAGAACTGGACAAGATGTCAAACATATTGAATGCATGCAACATGCAAATATTTTCATCTTGAAAAGTCAGTTATTGCTTTAACACATCCAGCTTCACACCTCCTCCCCTTCTTCACTGCTGAACAGAGAAAAAGAAGCTAAACCACAACTGTCACTGCCCTGTGTGTGTCAGTGTAAAAGGCTAATGAGAAGTGTTAATTTTTGAATAATTCTTTGATAAATTTGATCCAAATAAGTGAATAAGACTAGACAATAGTTTGACGTTAGTGTGTATTAGAATGAACTTATTACACTGAGATGCTTCACAGTACAGACCATAACAAAAATGTTACCTTAACCAGTATAAAATGTTTCCTGAAGTTGATCACAGCACAGCACCTTCTTCTCATGTGAGGAACATCACTAGTGGTCCAGAGCAAACCTGAGCACCCCAATATATTCTTTTTACACTATCTTTTTAGAGCTAACACAACCTGCTGCACCAGCATTCCCAACTTAAATTCATTCTATAAGTGACCACTGCAGCTTCTGACCAGGAAAAAGTTTCTGAGGATGATGAATAGCAAAAATGACGAAACCTGAATTTTTAAATAAGAATTATTATTCATATTGTGAATTCTTTTGTAATAGTATCATAGTATCCTTATTGCCCATATATAATATAACCAGTAATGATAATAGTATAGTGTTCCAGTAATAGGATAATAGATAATAATAACCCTAATAAAGTGGCCAGTGAGGGTATGATCAGAAATATCATCACACTGAATAACTGGTTTGTCTCCAGCTGACTCTGCTGTGTCTCTGACTGTAAATGGTGATTTTCAGTGTGTCTTTAAAGATTTCAGTGATGTCAGTGGAGTTAAATTTAAGCACATTATCAGAAGTTAAAAGTTAACGACTGCTTTCACACGTACATCTTCACACTTCACCTCCCTCACCCCCCAGACACCCTTCTTCACAGGTGAATTTGCACCAGTGACCTGCTCTCTGCCCTCTCAGGCCTCCAGTGGTGGGCCGTGCATTTCACACCTAGGCCTTCACTGGTGTCCTTCCTGAATTAATCCACCTCTATACCATCATTATGACGCTACGACAATAGATACTATTCAATCATTAAATAGCAAAGTAAAAAAGAAATTAGGCTACAGTATTTCACACCTCACAAGGAATAGTCCATTTTATTACAGTCTACCTTGAAAATGCATTTGTAAGGATGTCTGTGACCAAATCAATTTCTTCTCCTCTGTCAGCCATTGTGAGTTAAAATATATATACTTTATTTAGTTTGTGCGGTTCACTGCCTCTGACTACTCCAGTTATCCAATCAAAGGACGGGAAATTGCTGACGTAATCGTATGCCTGCTAGATGGCCCCAGTGACGCCAACTCGAAATCTTATTG
Organism: Hemibagrus wyckioides; assembly: GCF_019097595.1. Classification (NCBI taxonomy): domain Eukaryota; kingdom Metazoa; phylum Chordata; class Actinopteri; order Siluriformes; family Bagridae; genus Hemibagrus; species Hemibagrus wyckioides. The sequence goes on along the minus strand of NC_080716.1, from coordinate 34,812,449 downwards.
GTTAATGTAACAATTTCATTGCCACTTATTTTAAGCTCCGGGCGTCTGCACTTTTGATTCTGAAGGCCTTAAGGCAGATTTCTTTCACTCTGGCAACACATGATGTCAGCCACTGGCTGAAATATGATCGGATAAATACTCTTATCATAAATATACACTACTGGGAGCAGCACAACGAGAGAAAAGCTATGAAATGTAGAGAATAGAATATCGGGAATAATTTAATACACATTCATGGAAAAATATATTAAATATATTAAAATGCAAGTCAGTGATTCAGATCACTGCTGTTTAGGCCAGTAGAGAAGGCCTCGCTGACCCTGACGGCCCACCGCAGGCCTCTAACACTATCAATCAATCAGGTGGCAGCAAGCGCTCCTCACCCTCGTGGAGCTCAGGTTGAGTATCATGGGGCATGTTCAGGGCAGTAAGTTAAGTTCTGTCTTTGTCCTTCTGGAACCTTCCGCTTCACTACCACATGCTAGTACCTCTGCTCCTCAAAAGAGCACTGAATAAAAGAATCTCAGAATGCAGAAAATATGGAACTTTGGATAGACCACAACCGCAGAAGATCACTGCTGTCAGACAAGAAAAGGAAGCAAAGCCCAGACTGGACACAGCCTCACACAAATTGACAATTTGAAAACTGGACAATGGGTCTAATGCATCTTAATTTTTACTGCATGATGCAGGTTATAGGCTCAGAAATAAGCATCACATCAACAACTTAAATGCATGCAATGTGCAAATATTTTCATCTTAAAAGGTCACTGAGATGCTTCAAAGTTTCACATGTTAATGTCCCCAGGACAGACTTCAGATTCATTAACCATAAATAAAATGAAATGAACCCTGAAGATTGTTTAACGATTATATGAGTTGATCACAGCACAGCTTGCATGTTTTTAGGTTCTTCTCATTTTGGGGAGCATCACTAGTAGTCCTGAGCAAACCTGAGCACCGCAATATGTTCTTTTTACAATTTTTCTAAAGATAACTTATAAATTCATTATCATTAATTGTATAAACAATATTCCTGGCATAGACGACCACTGTAGCTTCCTATGTGAAAAATTGCTTCACATGATGATGAATAGCAAAAAGTATGAAATCTCCTAACCTTTTAAATAAGAATATTTATTTATATCCCAGTAACAGTGATAGTATAGCGTTCCTAATAAAATGGCCAGTGATGGCATCTTCTTACATCTTATCACTCTGAATAGTTGTTTTGTCTCCAACTGACTGCTTCTGACTTTAAAAGAGTTTGATGATGTCAGTGGAGTTAAATCTATCTGTTATCAACATTTAAAAGTTAGTTGTTGCTTTCACACGTCCATCTTCACACCTCCTCCTCTGTTTCACAGCTGAAATCGCATGACTAAATGAAAATAGAAAATAAACCACATCCGCTCCCTGCTGTCTTTTCTCAGGCCTCTAACATGGTCACTGCTCTGTGTGTACAGGACTAATGAGAAGTGTTTGTTTCTGCACAATTATTGCCCTTATTTTTAACATAAAAATAATAAAGATTTGTGATTATTTTTTAAAAATGGTCTGGTCATTAGTTTGGAATTAGTGTGTATTAGAGTGAACATGTTTTCCTGCACAGACTATAATAGTAATAAAAATGGAAATGTAGGTTATAACACATTTTCTCTAGTCTAGTTAAAGCTAACATGGTTTTGTTAAAACCTTTCTGTATACAGCAAACACCAGCAGAAGATGACCATCAGGTACAGATTCCAACAATACACAATACACCTGAGCAGTCATGCTGAAGTACACACAATGTCCTAATCACACAATAAGATCATCACTCAGGACATTCAGACTGCAGATGAACAACTTTATACCCCACCACTCACTCTAATGAAGACACAAAGAGAACATTTACTCACAGAGCATCACAGAGAGTGGACTGAGCTCCATCCTGTCCCTATAATGACTGACTGACTGACAGAGCAGAAGTGTGAGTTAAAGCTTTAGCACTTTACCACTTCCTGTTTTCTAATAGAGAGAGAGAGAGAGAGAGAGAGAGAGAGAGAGAGAGACCCACCACAATGTCTGACTATGTCCCCTCTTGAGTGTAGATAATTGGTTTGGTATTTGACTGTCTGGATAGGAGTTTTTTTATTTGTTTTTATGTCTAGGGACGTGTACAACAGGTGCATGAAGTAGAAATATGAACAATCAATTCATTTCAAATATTGTTATTGTCAGTTGTGGTGTGTGGTTGTCTGTCATAGCATAATGTTCATATTGCTGTTATAGTGTACTGTCCAAGTTGTTTGATTCTTTGACAATTGTTCTTGAATCTTTCAAAAACTAAATTGAAATAAAAACCTAGTCAATGCCATCCTCCTATGAAAATGTAATCATAACTATCGAGTTCGTGAAAGTAGAATGGCCGTATATAGCGGTCCCTCGCGCATGCGCAGTTCAGATCAGACGGCGGTTCCCCTCCATGCTCGAGTCTCCTGCTTGTAGTCCATGTGATGTTCTGCTCTTGTCAGGACCGTGTTACAGCAAGACAAAAGTCACAACTCATCCAGATAGTTGAAGACACTTAAGGTAAGATCAACTAAGTTCCGATTATAAATGTACTTAGTGTTAGCTTTATATTGTAGACTTCTGGAAGAAAGTATGTCCGGGGGCGGGGCTAGGGGGAAACAGATCCCCAAACAGAGTTGGACACAACACCGGCATTACTTTTGAAAACTGCCACAGCAGAAGAAAATCCTCACAACTGTAACGTTAGCAGAAGAGACTGAACAAGCTTTGTCTAAATAACTAAGCGCTAGGCAACTAACACGTCGAGCTAGCATTAGGGCTAATGTTAGCTAGCTACAAATGTTGGTGCCAGGTTAGCTAGCTAGCACGTTAGCCGTCCTACATGACGGTCATGTTAAATCAAGCAGAAACGAGCTAACGGCACCGTTACAGTTGGGAATATTTTCTTCTGCTATGGCAGTTTTCTAAAGTAATGCCCGGTTAGCTCCTAACGCTAACTCTGACTGAAACCAGCGTTTAGCTAACGGTAGCTAGTTACCATGATGGGACAAAGCTAGCTGTTGGATAGATGTTTTAATTTTGTCCTCTTTTGGTCAGAGCAGCGTGTCGCAGCAGGTTAGAGTACAGTTGTGTACAAGGGATTCAAACCTTGATATTTTATACTAATATGTGGACTTGGTGTATGAATACAGGTGTTTTTACACATAGAGACTATTTAAACGTTATTATTGGGTTTACGGAAGTGACGTGCTTGGTGCTTGAAGGTTTCCGGTTAGTAGTTGTGCACTAGCGGTGGTAAAAACGATTCTTTTTAAAGACTCGGGTTTTGTTGAGTCACTCACTGAAATGAATCGAATCAGTGATTCAGTGATTCTTTAATAGCCCTCGTTTCCTGTACAAACTCTAATCATGCTGTGAAATATATATAGTGATTGAATGGTGGGATTAATGCAGGTGATTATACACTATAATAATTTAATGAGTAAAGAATCAAGACTTACCATACCAGTGCCACACACACACACACACACACACACACAAACTTTATCACAAATATAAAAATGTGCAAATCAGTTATATTAACCAAAAATGAAATATGTTAAAAGTAAAAGTATCCAAATGGAATAAAAATAAATATCTTAAATACTGAACAAAAATGCTAAATTTGCAAAAAGTATAACTATAACTTAATATTATCTATTAATCAGCATTTAAGAATCATGCACTTTGGAGGTGCTGAGACTAAACGTAAGATTCTCAGCTGAATCGGTCTATAACCCGACTCCACGAGTCCACTGAGAATCAGCTGAATCAGTCTATAACCCGACTCCACGAGTCCACTGAGAATCAGCTGAATCGGTCTATAACCCGACTCCGCAAGTCCACTGAGAATCAGCTGAATCGGTCTATAACCCGGCTCCGCGAGTCCACTGAGAATCAGCTGAATCGGTCTATAACCCGGCTCCGCGAGTCCACTGAGAATCAGCTGAATCGGTCTATAACCCGGCTCCGCGAGTCCACTGAGAATCAGCTGAATCGGTCTATAACCCGGCTCCGCGAGTCCACTGAGAATCAGCTGAATCGGTCTATAACCCGGCTCCGCGAGTCCACTGAGAATCAGCTGAATCGGTCTATAACCCGACTCCACGAGTCCACTGAGAATCAGCTGAATCGGTCTATAACCCGACTCCACGAGTCCACTGAGAATCAGCTGAATCGGTCTATAACCCGGCTCCGCGAGTCCACTGAGAATCAGCTGAATCGGTCTATAACCCGGCTCCGCGAGTCCACTGAGAATCAGCTGAATCGGTCTATAACCCGGCTCCGCGAGTCCACTGAGAATCAGCTGAATCGGTCTATAACCCGGCTCCGCGAGTCCACTGAGAATCAGCTGAATCGGTCTATAACCCGGCTCCACGAGTCCACTGAGAATCAGCTGAATTTTCTCTCTCTCTCTGTCTCTCTCGTTTCCCTGGAAGCACATTTGTTCATTTGTTTCTTTCTAACTTCTTTTTTTCTCTGATATGTTTAATAACTGCATTAATGTTAAAGTATAATATATAATGTTCTGAATTGTTTCACAAAAAAATAAGAATGGGGTTAATTTAGACCTCGGACTCATGAATCATGAGTTAATATGCGGAATCGGATCATTTAACTCGGGTGAGTCAGTCAGGACCAGTACTAATTGATACTGATATCATTTATTTATCATGTGATTAAAAATATCAACATTCAAATTAAGACTGTGTTGTTCAGTGTTTGGATTCTCTCTTAAACCTGGAACTAACTAAGAAAAGTCTTTAGATTCCAAAAAAAAAAACCCACAAGGTGATTCCTGGATTTCAGCAGTGAAGTGAGAAATCTGGAGATGAATTAGCAGTACATGAATGTATTTACACTGCAAAACTACTCTTGTTAAATATTGTAAAATATTCCATGGTACTTATGACATTAGTATGAAATTAAACCACGTGCCCCAGACAAGCGTTAATGTCCAGCCCTGATATACACGTGTGGATGTATCTGCACTGACCACCGCTGGCTTTACTTTTCCCATAGTGCATCCTGGTGCTATGTGTTCCCCAGGTAAGCAACGCACACACACCTTCCCATCCATGTGATGTAAAAGAAAATGTGATTCATCTGACCAGGACACCTTCTTCCATTGCTCCGTGGTCGAGATCTGATGCTCATTGTTGGATGCGTTCAGTGGTGCACAGGGGTCAGCATGGGCACCCTGACTGGTCTGTGGCCATGCATCCCCATACACAACAAACTGTGATGCACTGTGTATTCTGACCCCTTTCTATCAGAACCAGCATTAACTTCTTCAGCAGTTTGAGGAACAGTAGCTCGTCTGTTGGATCGGATCACACGGGTCAGCCTTCTCTCCCCACGTGCATCAATGAGCCTTGACCGCCCATGACCCTGTCGCCGGTTCACCACTGTTCCTTCCTTTTCCCTGTTCCACTTTTGATTAGGGCTACAGATATCGATTATTTTAGTAATCGAGTATTCTACCGATTATTCCATCGATTAATCAAGTAATCGGATAAAAAGTACTTTTTCTTTATTAAAGAGGAATACTAAATATGTAAGAGAAAATAAGACAGGTCTCTCAAAATGAACAACTAAGTTGTTTCCTGTTTACAAAAATGAAAATAAAATCTAAACCTATTTAGTGCATCTAAATGTCATTCAAAATGCAAATACAAATATATAAATTAAAAAAAAAACCTAATTACTACAAAAGAAGGTAAATTAGTACAATCTAAAACAAAATACTAATAATAATAATAATACCTAAACATTGCATTTATGTTGTCCAGCCTAATTTTGATGTTTCAGTCTAACTACAGCTCAAGCAGGACATAAGCCTTTACTGTCCTCCTGGAAGACTTTGTGGTTTTTGTAAGAGGCAAAAATTAGTGGACAGGAAGGAAACTTGGAAGAAGAACAAGAGTCCATACACATCAAATTACTTAACACATTTTTCTGTAACATGAAATTAGTTATTTGTTGAATAAACCCTCTGTGTGTGTGTGTGACAGAGAGAGAGAGTGAGGCTATCAAAATGAATGACGCTTAGGCTTTCACAAAACGTGGCTAAATTAGGGACATCATAACTAGCCACCATACTGATTTACGATCTTAAATAGTCACTACATGTACCTACAATCCACATACATTTATACCGGCCTTAATTTGTGAACGTTCATATTGATCTAAGTGAAGTGTGAAGCTTGTGTCTACTCCGTGGGCTTAAAGCGGGGACTGTGTGTGAATGAGAGATTAACACGGTGAAGTTAGTTTGATATTCGGACATTAGACAGACATTCAGAAGCAGTATTTTAGGGACCGTCTACAAATTTCTGTACGACTGAAATGTGGTACTTGTTACTTACCTGGCTACGTGCCCCAGTTATTCTAATTTCTTCTTAAATTTACATATGCCATGCGTCACTGCATGCTGATTTTGTTAATTTATTAATAATAACTTAATAGATAGTAATTTGGAATTATTTGTTTTTTAATTAAAAAAAAATCACTATCACTTCAATACCTTCTAGGTCATGTGACCCAAAACTAGTACCAAAATAATCTAACCGGAAACCTCCACGAGGTACACCTCTTGTTATCCCAAAATATGTCTTCACTGATTTTTATTTGTCGACGGTCCCTAAAATACCGCTTCCGGATGTCTAATATCCGAATATCACACTAACTTCCCCGTGGTTGAGATGTTGAAGTATGGAACTTGTAGTGCTGTGGTACACCAGTTCAGTCTTACAGTAATCACACTCTACAGAGTTTTCTGTCTGTTTTAGTGTGAATTGAATTGTAGTGTAGCTACAATAAATGGACTAAACGTTTCGAGGCAACTAATTTGCCTCAGTGGTTTTTTTTGTATTCGAATTACTCAAGTTACTGGAGGAATCGTTTCAGCCTTACTTTTGATAGATACTGACCACTGCAGACCAGGAACACCCCAAGAGCTGTAGTTTTGGAGATGCTCTGATCCAGCGGTCTAGCCATCACAATTTGGCCCTTTTGGTCAAATTCGCTTAAATCCTGTCCATTTCTCCTGCTTCTAACATCCACTTTGAGGACAAAATGTTCACTTGCTGCCTAATATATCCCCCCCACTAACAGGTGCCATGATGAGGAGATCATCAGTCTTATTCACTTCACCTCTCACTGCTCACAATGTTATACCTGATCAGTGTATATACGAGTTTGTGGCTATATCTCTGTGATCTGTACATGGAAAAAAGATCTGTGATTTAAAAATGACGACACTGGAAGTGTTTCAGGACCAGACATGTACAGTAGCATTGCAAAATGTTTATTATTGTTTACATTTATGAAATATCCTCTTTTGCAGCTGCAGTAATGAAATGGAGCAAAGACGCAGCCGAGGAAATGATCAAACAACATGCTTCAGATCTCCTTAATCATGCAGCAGTGAGAGAGAGAGGGATTGGTATTTATTTGTTTGTTATCGACTGCAGCGTGAGTTAATTTTGATTGTTTTCATAATTTTTGGACAATTTGCACTGTAACAAAACGCAATGATCTGTTTTTCTGTTAACTGTGTATTGTGTTTACATCCACAGCATTTTACTATTGCACTTTATTCATTACAAAACTGTGTAGTGGTCAGTGCTGCACTGTCCCTGGTCAGTTATTGTACTGTACTGTACTGTCTTGTACTGTTTACACACATGCACTTTATGTAGTACTGTGTAGGTCTGTGTAGTGAACTTAGTTCTGTGTTGTCTCCTGTAGTTGTGTGTTTTATGTAGCACCATGGTCCTGGAGGAACGTTGTTTCATGTTACTGTGTACTGTACCAGCTGTATGTGCTTCAAATGACAATAAAAGCTACTTGACTAAACACCAGTGACCTGGAGTCCCAGTTAATGACGTCCGCTCGTAACAACGAGTCTAAAGTCTTTACTTATGGTTTAGTAACTGGATACATGGAAATATTCTCAAAGAAATCCTTATTTTAACTCATTTCAGCACTTTTCAACACTCTACACAGTTCTGGAGCACATTATTCTCACACCAGTCTCTTCCCTACACAAATCTTTTCTGATTGGCTCATAACAGATCTCTGTTTGGAAGGTGTATATTATTCTCTTTTTTATTATATATTAAGATATTGTGGTTCACTTTTGGATTATTTGTACATCACAGACACTGTAAATAAACATCCTTGTTCTGATATTTTATTACAGCTGAGTCATCATTCTTGTACAGAGAGTCTTCACCAACATAACATATCTGTCACTCCTCTACAAAGGTGTAGCAAAGGGCTGTGTCAAAGTCTGGTCTTAAGTATACTGCTGGACAGGTTCAGGAAATCCAGGTTAATCAGCCTGGAGAAGTCTGCAATCACTGTGTCCACCACTGCTGCCCTCTGCTGGCTGCTGTCGGTGTAGCATGGTCTCAGAGTAACAAACAGGATTTAATGTTAATTAATACAGTAAAATATACAAGAATTATTTTCATGTTAGTTTTTCCTTAGAGGAAGTGTGTGATGTTCTTCACTACAGACATCTAGCAACAATTCACCCCAATTCTGTAGACTGTGTTAGTGCTCATATACAACACTGATTTAGGTCTAAGCTTGATTTACAAACCTCTAACCCTGACTGTCTTACTCCCTCTGCCAGGACTGGGAAGAAATGCACTTATGATGATGTTGTCTAGCAGAGTTTTACACTGAAACCATGTACTTCACTTCATAAGTAGCTTTTGATTGGCTGTAATGTTGATTTCCTGATTGGTTTTCAGTGTTGTGTTAGTCCTGTACATCAGTGTACCAGTGTGTAGACATGCAGAAAGAGTAACAACACTTCTGTTTGATTCCTCATTTACTCCTGACCTTTACTGCACTGAGATCCTCTACTGACACTGAATAATACTGCAGGATCGAGTTATCTGTCTTTAAGATAAAACTTTATTAATCCCACGGAGGAAATTCCAATGTTACAGCAGGAGACAAGAAACATTATGAGACAATGAAAAGACAACAATATAGCAGCAATGAACTGATAATGATGTATTTATTTAACTGATAAAACATTTCATCCATAAATCTCCTCAAACAACTACAATTAAAGTTCACACAGCTGAAAAGTCAAACAAATCTAACATCAAAATCTAACTGGGATTTTAAGTCTACTCGTTATTTAACCAGATAGAGAAATAAAATAAAACAGCAGTACTGAGAAAACTCAAAACACAATATTAGTTCAGCACCATATTTTAGATAACAGTCAATAAACTTGTTTTTATATTCCATACAAAGCTGGATGTAGGGCTTATTGAACACTACACACATGATCACTTTCACCTCATGAGGAGGTTTACAGGCTTTAGCTAAACAAATCCATTCAGAACAGTGAGGGTGTCTATAAGATGCTGAGAAAATAATAGCAGGATATTAAAATTAGAAATCAGTATTATTTTAAAATCCACACAAAACCATAAAGGAGAAGAAATTCTGAAATTATTTTTCCAGTAAATATATCCTCTTTTTTATAGATGAACTTTGTTCACTCCTCTATGACTGCATTCTCAATTCTGTCTTCATCAGTGTGAGCTGTTAAAGAAATTTAAAAAAAGTTATTTCTTTCATTTCAAAGTTTATTCCAGGTGATTATGACAGAAAAGAAACCAAACTGCATTTAATATTGTCCTAAACACAGTTTAAGACATCAGCAGGCGTCAGCAGAAACACATGTGGTGGTTGACGTGTTCACTGGCAGTTTTGTTAGTTTATTACAAAGGGTGATTGTAATTTGAATTGTATTTGAAGTGTAGATTTTTGCTTTTAAAATAAGAAGAGTGAGACAAAAGCTTTCTACTTTTCCTCAGGTGAAGATGTTTTTCTCACAATAATTAAAGTCATGATGCTCGTTATGTGAAGTGTAGAGACGTACTGAAAGAGTTCTTACCTCGAGCTCTGTAACATATGAGCAGCAGAATGATGGTCACCAGCAGATACGGAGAGACCGTCACCACACTACAGATCAGCATGAGCACTGAGAATGGAGCTTCTACACCTGATGGACCTGAAGCAGAATAAAATAATTATTATAATGTTTTTTTTTCATGCTGAACTGTTTGTATGTTTATATACACTATATTGCCAAAAGTATTCGCTCACCTGCCTTGACTCGCATATGAACTTAAGTGACATCCCATTCCTAATCCATAGGGTTCAATATGACGTCGGTCCACCCTTTGCAGCTATAACAGCTTCAACTCTTCTGGGAAGGCTGTCCACAAGGTTTAGGAGTGTGTTTATGGGAATTTTTGACCATTCTTCCAGAAGCGCATTTGTGAGGTCACACACTGATGTTGGACGAGAAGGCCTGGCTCTCAGTCTCCGCTCTAATTCATCCCAAAGGTGTTCTATCGGGTTGAGGTCAGGACTCTGTGCAGGCCAGTCAAGTTCCGTTCTCCTGGCAACCGCCAAACCCAGACTCGTCCATCAGATTGCCAGATGGAGAAGCGCGATTCGTCACTCCAGAGAACGCGTCTCCACTGCTCTAGAGTCCAGTGGCGGCGTGCTTTACACCACTGCATCCGACGCTTTGCATTGCACTTGGTGATGTATGGCTTGGATGCAGCTGCTCAGCCATGGAAACCCATTCCATGAAGCTCTCTGCGCACTGTTCTTGAGCTAATCTGAAGGCCACATGAAGTTTGGAGGTCTGTAGCGATTGACTCTGCAGAAAGTTGGCGACCTCTTCGCACTATGCGCCTCAGCACCCGCTGACCCCGCTCTGTCAGTTTACGTGGCCTACCACTTCGTGGCTGAGTTGCTGTCGTTCCCAAACACTTCCACGTTCTTATAATACAGCTGACAGTTGACTGTGGAATATTTAGGAGCGAGGAAATTTCACGACTGGATTTGTTGCACAGGTGGCATCCTATCACAGTTCCACACTGGAATTCACTGAGCTCCTGAGAGCGACCCATTCTTTCACAAATGTTTGTAAAAAGAGTCTGCATGCCTAGGTGCTTGATTTTATACACCTGTGGCCATGGAAGTGATTGGAACACCTGATTCTGATTATTTGGATGGGTGAGCGAATACTTTTGGCAATATAGTGTATATGAGCCTGATTAAAACACAGCAGTAATCAACATAATCAGAGCTATTCATAATGTTCAGTCACATCTCTTTTTGATTAGTTATTGGTAACTGTGAATTTGTATTCAGTCTGGAAAGAAACACACATATCCTTACTCAGAATTATAGAAATCGTAGGAAATGTATTAAAGGGGAAAAACTACTGTCTTTGTCAGATTGAACAATTCTTCCCACTTGGAATTCTAAATAATCTGTAATGAAACATTAAACACACTACATGAAGACTCACCATGCACTGTGATGTGGACAGGATTACTGTTTTCTCCAGATTCAGACTCACACCAGTAAACTCCAGTGTAGGATGTGGAGAGGAAGCTGATGTTACATGTAGATCCTGTAACTGATCCCCAGTGTGAACAATCTAACACTCTCTCACTGTGTGTGTATCGTCTCACTGTCCATCCAGTAGAGTTACTCTGGTCCTCACAGCTCAGTGAGAGAGAGTCATTAGTAAAGTGTTGAGTTCTACTGGGATTGATGATCAGAGAGACTGAAGGAGATTCACCTTAAACACAGAAAAGAGTCATGTAAATTAAGAAAAAAAACACTAAAAAAATCTTCTGTATCTGTTGGGAAGACATTTTCTTTTCACTCTGAAAAACATAGAACGTAGAATCCTCCTGCACAAAGATCCTCAATCATCTCCTGAGTCCTGTATGTTACCCAGAAAAATGACCCAATAGCAAGGGGTGGAGACATCACAACATACAGGAGAACACAAGGAAAATCATGACAATAATCCTCCACCAGCTCTTTGGACTCTTTCACTGCTGTATACATATTAGGATCTAAAAACTGCATTAATCTGATCTTACGTTTGCATTTTTTTATTCTACACTTCAACACAACAGTTAATTTTCCTCACCAGTGATCCATAGTGGCTGTGGATTGCTGTACTGTGAGTGAAGGGCTGGTTCTCCTCTCTCTCCTCTGCACATATAAACTCCTGTGTGATTAAGAGCAGCAGGACTGAGAGTGTATTTGCCTCCAGATCCTCTGCTGCTGTCTGAGAGGAGCTCCACATACACGCTATAGCCACCATTATTATTTATTCCAGTTAAGCCGTCTCTGTAGGGAACAACAGTGTACCAGCTGAATGTCCAGTCTGTAGAGGAGTCTGTAACCTCACAGCTTAGAGTCACTGAGTCTCCTTCAGTCAGCCAGCTCTGTGGAGATACACTCAGTACTGCCCGTGGTCTCTCTGTTACACAGGAAATATATATTTTTTCTGGATTTATTTGATATACAGTACAAAGTTTTTTATGAATGTCTTTTATACATTTTCATGTGGCCCCAGAAATCCTCACACACTCACCTGATACAGTCAGTGTAACTATAATCTGTCAGCAGTCATGATATCTTATAGCAACACTTTACAATTTTACACAGCCCTGTTTAACTACAAAAGACCCAGCTTAATATAGATATTAAATATACCAAAACAATATGCCAAAGATTAAATTTTTTATTTGATTAGTGAATGAATGAGTTTGCATTTTATCCAAAATCTAAACTCTTTTGTTCTGAAGACTTTTACATGTCAAAAAACCTTTTAAAGTTACAGCTTTACCTCTTGATTTCATTTTCTTTGTTAAACTACATCTTTGATTTTCTGGTGCTAATCAAGACCTGGTTATCCCCATAGGCAGGGGTCATTTTACAGGTTTGCTGTTGTCTTTCCAATCAAACTTCATCATTGTCTTCTGCCCCTCTGGTCCCATAGGAGACTTCATGGAAGAAATGTACACACTCCTCAGTGCCTTGCTGTCTGACAACACTCTTCTGACAACCTCCTTGGTGATTTTAGCATCTCATCTGAGAAGTTTCAGTCTTCTTGCCTTATGACTCTAAATTCATTCTCCCTGTCATTCAACAGCTGTCCTTCTACACACAAGGACATGTCCTGGATCTGGATTTCACACGTCACACGTTTCATCTCTTCCTGACCCTGACTCCATTTCCTCCCTATCCTTGGACTCCTGGGCTACAGACACTTTTCTCTCCTCTCTTTCCTCAACCATAGATCTTCTCTGCCCTCTGTCCACTAAACCCAGGGAGACTTCTTGTCCTGCTCTTTGGCTGTAAGATGTGTTGCGCAGTAATCAGAAGGAACTACAACCAGCAGAGTTGAAGTGGAAGAAATCACAACTTCTACCCCAACTACGCTTACATTACACAACATTGTGTGTTCCCCCTCCTAGAGTGCCCTACACTGGTGGAGAATGCGGGCATCAAACATAGAAATATGGAATAGATCTACCAGCACTTACTAAGACGACATGGAGGCTCTTCTAGACACCTTTTAGCATACTGTGGACTTGCCAAAACAGGACTGGGCAGACATCCTGGCTCCTCTACTCAGCGGGGAGGCTCAGCTGGCGTATTTTGCCATAGACCCAGAGGAAACCCAATATTATGATGGATTAAAATGATGGAGGAAATCCTCATATGCTGTGGCCACTCGCCTGTTAATGCCACCAGTGACTACTACAAATGAACGTTAAATCTCCAGTTGCAAATGGACAAGCTACTGAGAATTGGCTGGTGCTGGTTGCAGCTTGATCCACTCAGTACCCGGTTTCTGTGGGCTCTATCTGCGGAGGAGCGGAAGGCCATAAGGATTAAAGGGCCCACCAACCCCAAGGAGTTCCTAAATGCCTTGGAGTACACCATGGCCACCCTGGAGATCGGCCGATCTCAGAGCTGGCCAGGGAGAGATGGATGCCAGAGATCCGCCGCATCTTGGGACTCAACGATGTGCCTAAAAGTCAAGATCTATAGCCCAGCTGGTGAATGGGCTCTCCTCATTGGCCTTATCCCCGACCTCCGTGTCCCCTTGCTACTCAGACACCACTGCCACAAAAAGGTAAGTAACCCAGAAACCCAAGTTCCTAGGGTGGCTGGCATGCATGGCGCTAGAGGAACTGGATGCCAGTGCTTCCACTTCAGGTGAGTCACCCCATTCAACTAACCCTGTCTGGTCTATCTTACAACAGGCCACCTGAGAGGGGAGTTTTGGGAAGGAGCAAAAGGAGAATGACCAGCTGAAGCACTGCTGGGGTCAGGTGCTGCAAGTTGAGGATGTCAATACTGACCCTACTTGGCCCATGCCCTCCTCCTACTTTCTAGTAAGAAATGGACTATACCCTCACACAGAAAGTAGGGGTGAGCCCTGTGAGTCTACCACCTTTAGACAGATGGACTCATGGAGTTTTTCAATTAGACCCTCAAGAGGATGCTGTATAAGGTGGTAGATGAGGAAGGATTGCCTCCTTCCCTATGTCCTCTTTGCTGTTTGGGAGAAACCCCAGGTGTCCACCGGCTTTACCCCTTTAGAGCTCCTGTTCCGGTCAGTCATCAACTCCAGGACATGCAGGCCTGGATTGATTGCATGGGACCCATTGTGAAAAAATACACATAAGCAACCCAGCAAGCCCAGAAAAGGGTCTACATCTGGCCAGCCCAGCCACGGGAGTTTCACCCTGCGACCAGTTGATGCTGCTGGTCTCCAATATTGCCAAGGGCCCATATACAGTCCTCAAGACAGTTAGACCTGTAAATTAGAGAATGTGACAAGCAGGTAAATGGCCAGACATACAAATCTACCATTTTAAAATCTTAAATAAATGGATTGCCTTGATCTGTCTATGTCCTGGTTTGAGAGATGATCTCACACCAGTCCAGCAACAAGACCTTACAGAGCTGATAGACTAGTTTTACAATGTCTTTTCATTGGTACCGGGACTCACCGAGCTGGTGCAACATGAGATCAAAACCCCTCTTGGGATGGTGATTCAACAGTGGTGGAATGAATGTTGAATCATCAAGAAATCCATCTGCCAGTGGTCCAGCCCCATTGTGGTGATGCCTCAGATGGAACCATCCGCCTCTGCAATGACTTACGGGGGGTCTACCGGATCTCAGAGATCAACATCTATCCCCTCCCCTGAGTGGATGATCTTGTGGAGCCCCTGGAGAAGGCCTGGTTCATCTCCACTCTGGACCTCACTAAAGGATAATGACAGGTGGTCCTAGCCCCAGATGTCAAACAAAAAATGGCCTTCAGCACTGCCAATGACCACTGGCAGTACCGCAGTACCGGGTCCTTCCTTTTTCATCTCCACTCTGGACCTCACTAAAGGATAATGACAGGTGGCCCTAGCCCCAGATGTCAAACAAAAACTGGCCTTCAGCACTGCCAATGACCACTGACAGTAACGGGTCCTTCCTTTTACCTACCAGCAACCTTCACCACAGCATACCTGGATGGTGTTGTCATCCACTCCTCCATGTGGTCCAACCACTTATTCCATCTGGGGGAGGTTCTGGAAACTCTCCAGACAAACCCCTGCAAATGGCATCCAGGGCTGACAGAGCCACAGTAACTGGGGTACTGCATCAACCAGTGGTCGAGTTGTGCTCCACCACCAAAAAACAAGTACATGCCTTCTTGGGTCTAGCAAGTTACTACCATTGCTTTGTTTCAGACATCTCCTCTGTAGCTTCCCCCTCACAAGAAAGAGCCAACCAGAGCAGGCAGAGGATACCAACACCAGGGTGACTAGATGGTTTCTCTTGTTGCAAGACTTCTCATTCCAGGTCCAGCACAGAGCTGGGAACCAGCACAGGAAAGCCTACTCTTATGGCGCTTATGTGAAAACACACAAATGATACTTCGTGTCACATGTCCACATGTTTTATGTCCATAATACCAGAAGTAGAGTAAAGGAAGTCGGGGTTCCTCTGCAGGCTGTTAGGGGAAACAGTGAGCAATGTTGTGACAGTAACATTTTTAAACATTTTCACTGGATCTCATCAGCCACAAATGACAAATAAATATTATTTGCACAAAAAATTAACTCTCAAAATAATTTGTACAAAGATTCAACAGTTAAATGAAATCAAAATGATAATTAAGATTATAGCATGGGGCAGATTTTGTGCATTATTTTATCTTTTTAATTACTGTAAATTTGTGTTTAACCCTTAAGACTTTACAGCAGTTTTTGAAGATAAAGGAGTTATTATTCTATGCTGTCTGAGGGCTGTAATAAAGTAAATTATTTTTTTTATTTTTCACACAAGTTGAAGACTTCTGGTTTTTAGCTGTACTGTAAACTGTCTGTTTCCCTTTTATTAACAAAGTTTAAGTAATAAAACAGTCTATAGTAATAGTAAGAGTGGTGTGCTGGTGTTATGAAGCCGAGTTACTGTTTCCATCCTGAAGAACAGATTATTTTCCTATAACAGCATGTGCCAATGATTACAGTTTAATTTATTAACAAATGAATTGTACTTTTGATCCATTTATTGTTAAATTTAACGTTGTGGAATTATGGGGCTGGAGGCAGATACAAGTGTAGAAGGTCATTTATTTACAGAGAAGCTACAAACTGCGACACAGAAATGAAGCAAAAACAAACACTGGATCAGGGCTGTGGCAGAATAAACACACCGTGCCATCAGTTGCAAGACAAAGATGTGGTTAAACAAAGGGGTTAAATACACAGACAAATCAAGGGTGAAACTGAAAACAGATGAGTATAATCCAGACACATTAGAGCAACAACCAATGACAGGACGGGGCAGAGACAAGACATGAATCTGAACAAAAACCCACATGGCAAAGAAAACAGTAACAAAACAGAAACTGTTCAAAATATATGTGCATGGTTGCCGTCTGATGGTCTGGTGGGGATGTGTCCCAAATATCTATCGTTTTCTCACCAGCCTCTATTTTACTCAATCTTTAATGAATACATATAACAATGCAACTTGTCATGTTACAGAAAAACTGCGAAACATAAACTCCTCTGTCCTGAAGGATCTCAACAGCCACATATGTATTTTAAAATTATTTTGAACATAACAATAACAAGGAACAACAAGGAATAACAATAAACACCAATCAGGCATTACATTATGACCAACTGCCTAAAATTGTGTTGGTCCAAAACAGCCCTGACCTGTCAAGTCATGGAGTCCACTAGATCCCTGAAGGTGTGTTGTCGTATCTGGCACCAAGATGTTAGCAGCAGATCCTTTAACTTATGTATGGATCAGACTTGTTTGTCCCGCACATCTAACAGATGCTGGATTGGATTGAGATCTGGGGAATTTTGAGGCCAGGTCAACACCTCAAACTGGTTGTTGTGCTCTTCAAACCATTTCTGAACCATTTTTGTTTTGTGTCATGTCGCAATACCCTGCAGAAAGAGACCACAGCCATCAGCAAATAGCGTTTCCATGAAAGGGTGTACATGGCAACAATGCTTAGGTGGGTGGTACGTGTCAAAGTAACATCCACATGGATGGCAGGACCCAAGGTTTCCCAGCAGAACATTGCCCAAATCATGACACTGCCGCCGATGGCTTGTCTTCTTCCCATAGTGCATCCTGGTGCCATGTGTTCCCCAGACGCACATGTGTTCCTCTGACGCACATGCACCTGGCCATCCACGTGATGTAAAAGAAAACGTGATTCATCAGACCAGGCCACCTTCTTCACATCAACTTTGAGGATAAAATGTTAACTTGCTGCCTAATATATGCCACCCTCTAACAGGTGCCATGATGAGGAGATAATCAGTGTTATTCACGTCACTTGTCAGTGGTCATAATATTATGCCTGATCAGTGTAAATAAGCAATATTTTTGCTTACCAAATCTTTTTGCTTTAATAAACCTGTGATGAAAACAGTAAAAACATCATGACATACCTCTCAGTCTAATCTTGACAGGATCACTAAACTCTGTGGAGTAGTCACGGTAATAGTTGTTGTTATAGTAGCTGTAGTAGTTTCTCCTGCGTGCTCGACACCAGTACTCTGTTTCTCCTGCATTATCGACTGTCACTTTAAGTGTGTTTTCTTGTTCACTATTCAGATTCTGTAACCACTGATTATTTTTGTGCCAGTGAAACTCCCATCCAGTCCCCTGCTGCAGCTCACAGCTCAGAGTGACGGTGTCTCCAGTGTAGACGGAGCTCTGAGGATTCACTCTCACAGTCGGTTTGGGTTTTGCTGTTGGTATGAAATGATGAAGGAGTCAGAGCTGCTTTTCACTTTACAACATAAGCAGTAGATTCACTGTGTCTAACAGATGCTTTGTGTCTAAAACAAACATTTTTATTTAACATTTGATACAAGATTTTACAGTTGTATGTTTTCTTACACGGCAGGTAGTCAGTATATTTTCTGTTTTACAAAATTCATGATTGGATTGAAGTGTAGAAACATTGCTGATTTTAGATTGTTATTTTATGGATCCTGCACAAATCCTGCACCAACATCTGAACATATCTGCATTTTCTTAAAAATGAGCAAAAACATCACATTGTACAGTAAAGCCATGACAGACAGACAAAAAAAATCTACAGACATTGTGAAGCTGAACATAATCATCTAACTGAGAAACAGTAATGATCATTTTCCATTCAGTCCAACAAGGAAAGCAGGATCAGTCTTCATTTATTATAAACCAATAAAAAAGCTTTGCTGATTTATTGAATATTTGTGAGGTAGTCCAAAATTGTTAAAAATATAAGTTTTTTCCTCTAGTACTATACGTTGACGTCACATCCAGTCAACCTTTATTTACACATTTATTTATACATTTATACAAGGACATTTTTAAACTACAGAATTGACCCAAACTGCTTTATAGACAATTGAACAAATAAACAAAGACAGTTAAGAGAGTTATATAATAATAATAATAATAATAAGAAGTATTATTATTATTATTATTATTATTATTATTATTAATGGACCTATTCGGAAACTAAATTTTAATGTTTTCAAGAAAGATTTAAAGGTGGCTATGAAGAAGCTGCCCACAGAGAAAGGTGCTCTGAGAAAGAGTGACACCAAAAGTACAAGATTTACTGAATAGCAAACTTAATATAAAACCCAGATCCTACTAAATAATGCATGATGATTCTTGTCAAAGAAATTGGTGTCTACTAGACAGGGAAGTGAAAGTCAACATTAAAGAAACAAGGACTCAGTTACTGATGGCTCAAAATCTGAACCCTAAAAAATAATGTTAACATATTAAATAAGAAATAAAAACACCCACAGACTCACCTGATACAGTCAGTGTAAGAGCATCACTGATCTCTGAGCTCTGAGAGTCTCTCCCATGTCCTCTGCAGGTGTAGGTACCACTGTCAGAGTCTTTAACATACTGGATTCTGAACTCCTGCATTGTGTTGTCTGTGTAGAATCTCTTACTTCCATCTGTGTAGACTTTGTTATTAATTTTCTTCCAGCTGTAAGTCCACTGAGTGTCTCCTCCTCCCTGTATGTCACATCTGAGAGTAATAATCTCTCCAATGAAGACATGTAAATCAGGCATTATGGACACCACAGCTTTAGGACTCCCTATAAAACATTCTGTTGTTAATAAACCTTACATAAAGTCATTCCCAAGTCTACACTACTAATATCATGTTTAGAGTGAGTGTGAGTACATGTTTTTGTTACTTGTTGATACTGATATGTGTAACGTACTTAATATTAAGAAATCAGGGGCATCATGGAGCATTTTATTTAGCACTAGTTATGTCAGTTGCTCTCTTGTGCTGCTGTCATTAAACTTGTGCTGTTTTATATTTAATATATTAAGACATTTAAGCAGCATAAACCTATTTGAGTGTAAAACTTTATTTAAATCTGATGTTGCAGCCATCCTTTGATTAGGGTTATAAAAACTGCATTAATAAACAAGGAACAAATTAACAAATCATGCACAACCTTCAATTTTTAAATATGGAAGCAAGATAAAGGATGAACTATATATAAATCACCTTGAGCCTGAGCCACTGGTATAAGTGAAATCAGCACTAAAAAGGGAACAGAAACAGAACATGATGAAAATATGGAAAATATTCAGACTATTAAAAAAAGCACATTTTAGACACACAGAACCCACAAGATTAAATCAAATGCAAGAAATCTAAACTACCATCAGCAAGAAATGCATTTTAACCTATCTAAATAATAAATAAACAAAATATAGAGAAATGATGGAAATATCTCGCATTACATTCTCTACAGTGTGGAAAGTGAGGACAGAGAAGTGTGGCCAGACTGGTGGAGGCCTGCGGTTGAAAAGTGAATCTAAAGTGACTTTAACACTTTACTGGTAGCTGCATGACATTTTTTTAAATCCTGACATTATCCACTTTGTAATAGATTTAAACAGAACTATTTAAAGATAGGAGAAAGTCTGTTCCATGAAGTAGATGATCAGAATTTAGTTTCTATAGCATGAATCCATGACACTAACTTCCTTATGTGAACGGTTCAGGCTGCTTATGGTGGCCTATCAATGTTTTCTTGGCACATGTGTCATCCCTCAATACCATCCCAGCATTATTTGATGTTACATCCCTTCATGAATCAAATTTACCAACTTAAAATGGTATTATAAAGCAAAATACAACAAATCACATATCACAAGTGAATGTGGGTGGGTTAGGGGACAGTGCAGAAATAGTATAGTAACAGAATTGTATACCCAATTAAACTAATAGTACATTTTTAGTATTACTGTGTATACACTTTTTGGCTTTAAAAGAGTCCTCTGATGTCATAAATGTACCCACAGTATCAACAGTTAAAA
Organism: Hemibagrus wyckioides; assembly: GCF_019097595.1. NCBI lineage: Eukaryota > Metazoa > Chordata > Actinopteri > Siluriformes > Bagridae > Hemibagrus > Hemibagrus wyckioides. The sequence continues at coordinate 34,791,632 of NC_080716.1, read as the reverse complement.
AGTTATTTATTGTTTTCACACTTCCATCTTCACACCTCCTCCAATAAATTTACACCACTGCATTAAAATAGAAAATAAACCACATCCTCAAACTGCTCTCTGTTCTCAGGCCTCTAACACTGTAACTGCTCTGTGTTTGTACAGGACTAATGAGAAGTGTTTGTTCTTACATAATTATTGCTCTAATTTTTAACATGGAAATAATAGTTTGTGGTAATTAGTACAGAATAATTTTTGATTTTTTTTTTTTTAAGTGCTGTGCATTAGTTTGGAATTAGTGTGTATTACAGTGAACATGTTTCCCTGTACAGACCATAATAGTAACAAAAATGGAAATATATGTTATACAGTTATAATTTCTCAGTTAGTCTAGTGAATACTAAATGTTTTGCAAAAACCTTTTTTTAAACAGGAAACAACACTGGAAAATGATCATCAGACAGATTCCAACAATCCAGACTCGTGTTTTAATCTTGCTCTACTTGTACTCTTACCTGTTGAACTATCATAGTTACTGAGAGTAGTTACACATCAAACTAAACCCTTCTCATAACAGATATGGAGACACTGATCCACCTGAACAGTCCTGCTGAAGTACACACAATGTCCTAATCACTCAATAAGATCATCACTCAGGACATTCAGACTGCAGATGAACAACTTTATACCCCACCACTCACTCTAATGAAGACACAAAGAGAACATTTACTCACAGAGCATCACAGAGAGTGGACTGAGCTCCATCCTGTCCCTCTGATACACTGAGGGGCAGTGGTGGCTCAAGTGGTTAAGGCTCTGAGTCGTTGACTGGAGGATCAGGGGTTCAAGCCCCAGCACCGGCAAGTTGCCACTGTTGGGCCCTTGAGCAAGGCCCTTAACCCTCTCTGCCCCAGGGGCGCCGTATCATGGCTGACCCTGCTCTCTGACCCCAACCTCCAAGGATGGGATATGCGAAGAAAGAATTTCATTGTGCTGTAATGTATATGTGACAAATAAAGGCTGTTTCATTTCATTTGATGACTGACTGACAGAGCAGAGGTGTGTGTTAAAGCTGTGCCGCCTTACCACTTCCTGTGTTCTAATAAAGAGACCCACCACAGTGTCTGACTATAACCCCTCTTGTATGTAGATATGCAGTTCAATATTCAAACATCTGGATAGGAGTTTTTGGATGTGTGGGGATGTGTACGATGGGCAGGAATTATTATTTATATATAAAGTTTCAATTTAGTTCAGACGTTGTGGTGTTGCTGTAACTAACTGAACAAAAAATTCTTCATGTATGCGCAGTTCAGATCAGACAGCGGTTCCCCTCCATGCTCGAGTCTCCTGCTTGTAGTCCATGTGATGTTCTGCTCTTGTCAGGACCGTGTTACAGCAAGACAAAAGTCACAACTCATCCAGATAGTTGAAGACACTTAAGGTAAGATCAACTAAGTTCCGATTATAAATGTACTTAGTGTTAGCTTTATATTGTAGACTTCTGGAAGAAAGTATGTCTGGGGGCGGGGCTAGGGGGAAACAGATCCCCAAACAGAGTTGGACACAACACCGGCATTACTTTTGAAAACTGCCACAGCAGAAGAAAATCCTCACAACTGTAACGTTAGCAGAAGAGACTGAACAAGCTTTGTCTAAATAACTAAGCGCTACTGAGCTAACACATCAAGCTAACAGGTTAGCTAGCTCGCATGTTTGAAGCAGGTGAGCTGATGGCATGCTATAAATTTAGTTTCGGTTTCACTTTATAATTATCAAATGTAAACGTAAAGGCTACCACAAACACAAATTAGCTCTCAAGTAAGCTCACAACGGTATTAAGTTAATGTTCAGAGTGAAATGATGTGCATTTTTGCTCAAAATGAACAGTAAGGGGACATTATGTATAATAAGAACAACGATGAGGCAGTGCTTAATGATCCAAATGTCAAGAAAGAAGCATCAGAAAAGGAAGAGAAACAGCAAGAGAAAGTGGACGGAAAGCCAGAGAATTTGTTAGTGGAAGGTTATTAAAGTAAGGGCACAGAACAGGAAGTAAAGTCAGAAGCACCTGACAGTGAGGCTGAAGAGGACACAGGTGAGGAGGAGGACATCCACAAGCAGTAGACCATCAGGTGTGTGATGTTGGAAACATGTTTGTCTGTGTGTAAAGCAGTGTAATTACTGTTCATATGGTGGGAGTGTGTAGTCTTATGATTTACATTACTCATAAACTCATGTCTCATTTACATTACTCATAAACCCATTGCTCTAGCAAGATAAATATTCCTTTAGTGTTTCTTGATCACTACATGTGCTCTATATTGGTTTGTCTTTATCCACAGATATCAGCGAGTGTAGAGACTCATCAATTCAGAATCTGAGGTTTTCAAGGACCTTGATGAAGGACAGGAGAAGAATCTTTACAGCAGTCTGGAACGACATTCACCCTTTGGCTTGAGTATTTAAGAATACTGGACTATTCAGTTATGAAATCACACACACACACACACACACACACGCATCATTCTCTCAACTTTGTAGTTAAATAAAAATGTAACAGTTTTTGAACACAGTTTTTATCCCTTTTGTTCTGAGTTGAATGTGCCCCTCTGACAAAACACAGATTTTGTGTAAATATTTATACACTACTAGTCAAAAGTTTATTTTCCTCTTCATTGTATTCAGCATTGTATATTAATACTGAAGATACTGAAATTGACAGTACAAATATGGAATTATGTAGTCAACAAAAATGTGTTAAATAACCCAGAATATGTTTTAATATTTTTGATTCTTTAAAGTAGCCACCTTTTGCTTTGATTGCAGCTTTGCACTCTCTTGGCATTCTCTCAGCCAGACTCAGGTAGTCTCCTGGATTGGTTTTCCAACAATCTTGAAGGAATTCTCAGAGGTGTTGAGGACTTGTTGCTGCTCTTCCTTCACTCTCTGGTCCAACTCATCACAAACCACCTCAGTTGGGTTTAGATCAGGTGAATGTGGGAGTTCAGGTCATCTGATGCAGCACTGCATCACTCTCATTCTTGGACAAATAGCTCTTACATAATCTAGTGGTATGTATATGGTCATTCTTTGTTGGAAAACAAATGAGTAAAATTTTTGTGCAAACCAGATGGGATGTTGCTGCAAAATGCTGCCACCAACAGTGTCACCAGCAAATCACCACCACACCATCACACCTCCTCCTTAATGCTTCACATATTCTTCACATATTCAGGATCGTCTGTTCACGCTCTCTATGTCTAACAAAAATCTCAAATCTGGACTCATCAGACTAACAGAGTTCTCCACTGATCAAATGACCATACCTTGTGTTTCTTGGCCCAAGCAAGTCTCTTCTGCTTGTCTTTGTTCTGAAATAATGATTTCTTCACCGCAATTTGACCATGAAGGCCTGACTCACACAGTCTCAGCTGAACAGTGGATGTTTAAATATGTCTGCCACTTGAACACTGAACAGCATTTATGTGGGCTGTAATCTAATCTCTTATTCTCTGCAGCAGAGGTATCTCTTGGTCTTTCTTTCCTTGAACTGTCCTCATGAGAGCCAGTTTCATTATAGCCTGTCTGGCTCTCAGTCTCCGCTCTAATTCATCCCAAAGGTGTTCTATCGGGTTGAGGTCAGGACTCTGTGCAGGCCAGTCAAGTTCATCCACACCAGACTCAGTCATCCATGTCTTTATGGACCTTGCTTTGTGCACTGGTGCACAGTCATGTTGGAAGAGGAAGGGGCCAGCTCCAAACTGTTCCCACAAAGTTGGGAGCATAGAATGGTCCAAAATGTCTTGGTATGCTGAAGCATTCAGAGTTCCTTTCACTGGAACTAAGGGGCCAAGCCCAGCTCCTGAAAAACAACCCCACACCATAATCCCCCCTCCACCAAACTTTACACTTGGCACAATGCAGTAAGACAAGTACTGTTCTCCTGGCAACCGCCAAACCCAGACTCATCCATCAGATTGCCAGATGGAGAAGCGCGATTCGTCACTCCAGAGAACGTGTCTCCACTGCTCTAGAGTCCAGTGGCGGCGTGCTTTACACCACTGCATCCAACGCTTTGCATTGCACTTGGTGATGTATGGCTTGGATGCAGCTGCTCGGCCATGGAAACCCATTCCATGAAGCTCTCTGCGCACTATTCTTGAGCTAATCTGAAGGCCACATGAAGTTTGGAGGTCTGTAGCGATTGACTGCAGAAAGTTGGTGACCTCTTCGCACTATGCGCCTCAGCATCCGCTGACCCCGCTCCGTCAGTTTACGAGGCCTACCACTTCGTGGCTGAGTTGCTCTTGTTCCCAAACACTTCCACGTTCTTATAATACAGCTGACAGTTGACTGTGGAATATTTAGGAGCGAGGAAATTTCACGACTGGATTTGTTGCACAGGTGGCATCCTATCACAGTTCCACGCTGGAATTCACTGAGCTCCTGAGAGCGACCCATTCTTTCACAAATGTTTGTAAAAACAGTCTGCATGCCTAGGTGCTTGATTTTATACACCTGTGGCCATGGAAGTGATTGGAACACACCTGATTCTGATTATTTGGATGGGTGAGCGAATACTTTTGGCAATATAGTGTATCTCTTGGTCTTTCTTTCCTTGGACTGTCCTCATGAGAGCCAGTTTCATCATAGTGTTTGATGGTTTAGGTGACTGCATTTGGAGACACATTCAAAGTTCTTGAGATTTTTCAGATTCACTGAGCTTCATTTCTTCATAATGATGGACCGTCTTTTCTCTTTACCTAACTGAATGTTTCTTGCCATAACATTGTTTTGTACAGTAGTTGTAGTAGCACTAATAGGGCTATTGACTCTGTACCCATGCTTCCTCTGCACAAGATAATTGATGCTCTAAACACAGTAAGAAGGCAAGAAATGCCACAAACGTATTCAAGAAGACACACATGTGAATTAAAAACCCTGCCAGATGACTACCTTGTGAATCTGATGAGAGAATGGCATGAGTGTATCAAGCTGTTATCCAAGCTAAATGTAGCTACTTTGGACAATCTAAAATATAAAATATATATTCTGGGTTGTTTATCACTTTTTTTTGTTTGCTACGCAATTCCCTATGTGTTCTTTCATAGTTTGAATGTCTTCAGTATCAAGGTCCAATGTTGAAAATAATAATAAAATAAAATAAAGAAAAAACTCTGAAGGAGAATGTCTGTCCAAATGCCAGTCTTCTGTGAGACTGTTTATTTGGTCCAGAAGCAGTATAACTGATGTCTAAAATGAGTCTGCAGTTGTTGTTCTAAGCCATTGGAAAGATGTCCACAATGAGCATGGATGAATGAGGTCCTGTGGACGTCAACACTGGACACTCTTATTTTTCACATCAAGACTGTTAAGACTTGCTCTGTAAAAGCTGTTTCTCTGTGTAACTCAGTATGTGGTGGTCAGTGATTGAAAAGTGAAACTAAAATGCCTTTCACTCCCTCTAGTGGTAACTGCTGTATGGTTTTAACCCTGATTTCATCCACACTTTAATAGATTTAAACATAAATTATTAAATTATACATTATCACTGTTCATGGTCAGGCTTGTGTTCAGCCAAGGACAAAAAAGAAGGAACAACCTTCAGTTTAATAATCACTTAAACAACATTCATTTAAATTAGATGACTTTATACAGCAGGTCCTCGGTTTACGACGTCCTCGACCTACGGCGTTTCGTGGTTAAAACAATTTTCACGCAGGAACTAGTTGGCGAGCGGAGCGGATGAATACGTCGCCACGCGGCGCTATACGAGGAAGACGGCTTTGTTTACATTCGCCGGTTGTACGCCATATTGGATTGTGCTAAATTCGCTTTCTTTCGTTTGTGTTGTTTTTTTGGAAAGTTTTTGCCCTTTATTATGGCCCCCAAGTGTAAGTCAGACTCTTCTGATGACAGTGCTTTGAAGAAAAGGAAAGCCATCTCCATGGAAGTGAAATTAGATATAATAAAACGTTCAGAAAAGGGAGAAACACCGGTCACGATTACAGTATGTGAGTTCCGACTTACGGCAAAAATCGCGTTACGTCGCGTCGTAGCGACGGAATGCCGACATAAGTCAAGGACCCTCTGTAATGTTCTCTTATTTACTTTAAACATCAATAGTAATGCACTGTAAACACGACAGTTTCAGACATCCAGCGATCTGTGTTTTACAAAGATGTGTCTCAGGTTCTCTATATCTCTAGGTATCAGGTGGAAAGGGATTTTTTTTGCCAAACTTCTTTAAATAGAGATGCTAAACTTGTCTTGCACACACACAGCCACTAGATGGCGCTGTGAGCTTGTGCAATGCTGCTGGAAGCGACACGTGCGTGAGTATTTTGCACGTGCATTTCACACCTAGGCCTTCACTGGTGTCCTTCCTGAATTAATCCACCTCTATACCATCATTATGATGCCACCATGGGCGTGGCTAGGCCATTTTCTACTCAGCCCTCCTAAATGCTAGATGGCCCCAGTGACACCGACTCGAAATCTGATTGGTTAAGGTAACAATTTCATTGCCACTTATTTTAAGCTACGGACGCCTGCACTAGAGATGGCGGCGCGGCAGTAGCACGCAGCGGCCACTCCGGAACCAAAATGGTGCTTTCTTTTTGTTTTAGCGCTAAACTTAAAGTGCATGGACGCCAAAGTCAGTGGTGTTCATGTATACGACCGCCAGACGATATTACGGTACAGAAATCATGCAGTTACTAACTTGCATGATGAACTACTCTGCAAACTTCGCGAACTCGGCTTGCTGCGAAGTCCAGGCCTTCAATCCTTGGCGTCGCCTGATGCCGGTGGCCGGGAGAGAGGACGTCGCAAGCGTTGTTCGAGGAAGCGGAAGCGCGGTAAAAGAGCGGGTGTCCGTGCTAGGCTAACAACCAACCCTACCCGGCCGGCACTCCCTTCCATCATCTTGTCCAACGTCTGCTCACTGGATAATAAACTGGACTACATCCGACTCCAGCAAACTACACGGCATGAGTTCAGAGACTGCTGCGTCTTTGTTTTCACGGAGACGTGGCTCAGCGACAGAGTTCCGGACGCCGCCATTCAGCTAACCGGACTAACCGTGTTTCGTGCCGACAGGAATGCAGCTCTGTGCGGTAAGACTCGCGGTGGTGGCGTGTGTGTTTACATCAACACGGAATAGTGTAAGGACTCTGCTTGTGTCTAACTACTGTAGTGGAGTTTGTAACTGTTAGATGCAGACCTTTTTATTTACCCCGGGAATTCACCACTACTCTCATTATCGGAGTGTACATTCCACCCAGCGCTAATGCTAAGGAGGCTCTGTGTGAGCTGTACAGAGCTGTTAGCGAGCTGCAAAATGCTCACCCCGACGGACTGTTTATCATCGCCGGAGATTTCAATCATGCAAATCTCAGAACAGTGCTCCCTAAATTCCATCAGCATGTGGACTTTGCTACGAGAGGGGCGAACACGCTGGATGTTGTTTATTCAAACATTCCCGGCGCGTATCGTGCGGAGCCCCGCCCCCACCTCAGCTACTCAGACCACATCTCTGTTATGTTGATTCCAGCATACAGACCTCTCGTCAGACGCTCTAAACCGGTTCTGAAACAGGTTAAGACCTGGCCAGCAGGAGCCATCTCTGCTCTTCAGGACTGTTTTGAGTGCACTGACTGGGACATGTTTAGGGAGGCTGCAACCAACGGCGACTCTATTGACTTGGAGGAATACACGGCATCAGTGACCAGCTACATCGGGAAATGCATCGATGACGTGACTGTCTCCAAGACCATCACAACACGCTCCAACCAGAAGCCGTGGATGACTGCGAAAGTGCGTGCTCTCCTGAAATCGAGAGACTCTGCCTTCAGATCGGGGGACAGGGCGGCCTTAAAAACAGCAAGGGCCAAACTGTCCCGAGCCATTAGAGAGGCGAAGCGTGCACACGCCCAGAGAATCCACGGCCACTTCCAGAACAGCAGAGACTCCCGGCGCATGTGGCAGGGCATTCAGGCGATCACCAACTACAGCACAACTTCACCTTCCTGTGACAGTGACGCCTCCCTTCCAGATGCGCTGAACGACTTCTACGCTCGGTTTGAGGCACAGAACAACACAACAGCGAGGAAGACCATCCCTCCTCCTAATGACCCAGTGCTCTGTCTCACCACGGCTGACGTGAAGAGAACTCTATACAGAGTTAACCCACGGAAGTCCGCTGGACCAGACAACATTCCTGGCAGAGTTCTCAGGGAGTGTGCAGAGCAGCTAGCAGATGTCTTCACTGACATCTTCAACATCTCGCTGAGCAGCTCCATCATCCCTACGTGCCTCAAGACAACGACCATCGTCCCTGTGCCAAAGAAGTCCACGGTTTCCTGCCTCAATGACTACCGTCCCCTTGCACTCACACCAATCGTGATGAAATGCTTCGAGAGGCTCGTCATGAGGCACATCAAGTCACAGCTACCACCCTTGCTGGACCCCTTGCAGTTTGTGTATCGTCCTAACCGTTCCACGGAAGACGCCATCACCACAACCCTCCATCTGGCCCTCACACACCTGGACTGCAAAGACTCCTACGTTCGAATGCTGTTCATAGATTTCAGTTCAGCATTCAACACAATCATCCCTCACCAGCTGATTAAGAAGCTGAGTCTCCTGGGCCTGAACACCTCTCTCTGCAACTGGATCCTGGATTTCCTGACTGGGAGACCTCAGTCAGTCTGGATCGGGAGCAGTATCTCCAGCACCACCACACTGAGCACTGGAGCACCTCAGGGCTGTGTGCTCAGTCCATTGCTGTTCACTCTGCTGACTCACGACTGTGCAGCAATGCACAGCTCCAACCACATCGTCAAGTTCGCTGATGACACGACCGTGGTGGGTCTCATCAGCAAGAACGACGAGTCAGCATACAGAGAGGAGGTGCAACATCTAACAGCCTGGTGCAGAGCCAACAACCTCTCCCTGAACGTTGACAAGACCAAAGAGATGGTTGTTGACTTCAGGAGAGCACAGTGTGACCATTCTCCGCTGTCCATCGATGGCTCCTCTGTGGAGATCATCAAGAGCATCAAATTCCTTGGTGTCCATCTGGCGGAGAACTTCACCTGGTCACTCAACACCAGCTCCATCAACAAGAAAGCCCAGCAGCGCCTCTACTTCCTGAGGAGGCTGAGTAAAGCCCATCTCCCTCCCCCCATCCTGTCTGTGTTCTAAGAGGGACCATCGAGAGCGTCCTGAGCAGCTGCATCACTGCCTGGTTTGGGAACTGCACCGTCTCAGATCGCAAGACCCTTCAGCGGATAGTGAGGACAGCTGAGAAGATCATCGGAGTCTCTCTCCCCTCTATCACAGACATTTACACCGCACGCTGCATCCGCAAAGCCAACAGCATTGTGGCTGACCCCACACACCCCTCACACACACTCTTCACCCTCCTGCCATCTGGAAAGAGGTACCGGAGCATTCGGGCCCTCACAACCAGACTGTGTAACAGTTTCTTTCCTCAAACCATTAGGCTCCTCAACACCCGGGACTGAACTGTTCTACACTCTCACACACACTCTCACTCAGGACTGAACTGTTCTACACTCTCACACACACTCTCACTCAGGACTGAACTGTTCTACACTCTCTCACACTCTCACACACACTCTCACTCAGGACTGAACTGTTCTACACTCTCTCACACACACACACACACTCTCACTCAGGACTGAACTGTTCTACACTCTCACACACACTCTCACTCAGGACTGAACTGTTCTACACTCTCACACACACTCTCACTCAGGACTGAACTGTTCTACACTCTCTCACACACACACACACTCTCACTCAGGACTGAACTGTATACTAACTCTCTGTCTCTCACACACAGATACACACACTCTCTCTTGACTGTGTGGACACAAACACACACACACATAATTTATACTGTTCATTACTTACTGCACTACCTCTACCTGTCATCCGCTGCTATAGTTATATTTATGTTTATTCTATTTGCACTACCTCAACTGCTGCTGTGTATTTTTGCACAATATTTTTGCACAATACTTTTTTTTTTTCTACATCATTTCACTTTATCTATTTTATTTCACTTACATTCCAGTACACGTTCTTTTATTTCCTTTCAGCGCTAAGTGTCCTGCGTTCTTTTGTGTTGTCTTTATTGTATTTATTGTCTTTTTTGCACTGTCTTGTCTATGCTCTGTTTGCACCTAGCACTGTGCACTTTACGTGGCTAAGACAAACTTCTGTCCTAGCTCTGTGGTGTTGTTTGTTGTTTTGTATTGTACTAGTAGTTGTATGTTTATGTAGCACCAGGTCCTGGAGAAACGTTGTTTCATTTCACTATGTACTGTGCCAGCTATATGTGGTTGAAATGACAATAAAAGCTTCTTGAATCCTTGACTATTGATTCTGAAGGCAGATTTCTTTCACCCTAGCAACACATGATGTCAGCCACTGGCTGAAATATGATTGGATAAGTAGTCTTATCATAAATATACACTACTGGAAGCAGCACAAACAAGAGAAAAGCTATGAAATGTAGAGAATAGACTATTAGGAACAACTGAATACACATACATGGAAAAATATATTAAATATATTAAAATGCAAGTCAGTGATTCAGATCACTGCTGTTTAGGCCAGCAGAGAAGGCCTTGCTGGCCCTGACGGCCCAACACTGCTATAGAATAACAATTTAGTAGAGTAATAGTATGATATTCCCAGTTATTGTAATAGTGTAGTGTTCCTAATAAAGTGGCCACTGAGGGTATGGTCAGAAACCTTTCACTCTGAAGACACTGAAAAGTTATTTATTGCTTTCCAAGATCCATGTTCACACCTCCTCCCCTCTTTTCGCATCTGAGTTTGCGCCACAATATGAAAATAGAAAATAAACCACATCCGCTACCTGCTCTGTTATCAGGCCTCTAACATGATCACTGCTTTGTATGTGTACAGGATTAATGAGAAGAGCTTGTTTCTACACAATTTCTTAGTTCTATTTAAACTATCATAGTAACTGAGAGTAGATACACATGAGACTAAACCCTTCTCATAACAGATATGGAGACACTGATCCACCTGAGCAGTCATGCTGAAGTACACACAATGTCCTAATCACACAATAAGATCATCACTCAGGACATTCAGACTGCAGATGAACAACTTTATACCCCACCACTCACTCTAATGAAGACACAAAGAGAACATTTACTCACAGAGCATCACAGAGAGTGGACTGAGCTCCATCCTGTCCCTCTAATGACTGACTGACTGACTGACAGAGCAGAAGTGTGAGTTAAAGTCTTACCACTTCCTGTTTGCTGATAGAGTGAGCATACAAAAATAGAGAGAGAGAGAGAGAGAGAGAGACCCACCACAATGTCTGACTATGTCTAAATTTTTGGACAAATTGTTTGATGGTTTGGCAATTGTTTTTTAAACTTTCATAAACTGAACTAAACAAACAAACAAATAAAGCTGTTCCCCTAAGCAAATATAATGATTAATAGGAAAAAAAACTTTTTCTGCAAGTCAACGAGTTTGTCCAAGTGGATTTGCCGTACCTAGCTGACCAGAAACTGTCGCGCATGCGCAGTTCAGATCAGACGGCGGTTCCCCTCCATGCTCGAGTCTCCTGCTTGTAGTCCATGTGATGTTCTGCTCTTGTCAGGACCGTGTTACAGCAAGACAAAAGTCACAACTCATCCAGATAGTTGAAGACACTTAAGGTAAGATCAACTAAGTTCCGATTATAAATGTACTTAGTGTTAGCTTTATATTGTAGACTTCTGGAAGAAAGTATGTCCGGGGGCGGGGCTAGGGGGAAACAGATCCCCAAACAGAGTTGGACACAACACCGGCATTACTTTTGAAAACTGCCACAGCAGAAGAAAATCCTCACAACTGTAACGTTAGCAGAAGAGACTGAACAAGCTTTGTCTAAATAACTAAGCGCTAGGCAACTAACACGTCGAGCTAGCATTAGGGCTAATGTTAGCTAGCTACAAATGTTGGTGCCAGGTTAGCTAGCTAGCACGTTAGCCGTCCTACATGACGGTCATGTTAAATCAAGCAGAAACGAGCTAACGGCATCGTTACAGTTGGGAATATTTTCTTCTGCTATGGCAGTTTTCTAAAGTAATGCCCGGTTAGCTCCTAACGCTAACTCTGACTGAAACCAGCGTTTAGCTAACGGTAGCTAGTTACCATGATGGGACAAAGCTAGCTGTTGGATAGATGTTTTAATTTTGTCCTCTTTTGGTCAGAGCAGCGTGTCGCAGCAGGTTAGAGTACAGTTGTGTACAAGGGATTCAAACCTTGATATTTTATACTAATATGTGGTCTTGGTGTATGAATACAGGTGTTTTTACACATAGAGACTATTTAAACGGTTATTATTGGGTTTACGGAAGTGACGTGCTTGGTGCTTGAAGGTTTCCGGTTAGTTGTTGCGCACTAGCGGTAGTAAAAACGATTCTTTTTAAAGACTCGGGTCTCGTTGAGTCACTCACTGAAATGAATCGAATCAGTGATTCAGTGATTCTTTAATAGTCCTCGTTTCCTGTACAAACTCTAATCATGCTGGGAAATATATATAGTGATTGAATGGTGGGATTAATGCAGGTGATTATACACTATAATAATCACTATAATAATTTAATGAGTATAGTTATGTACTGTTATGTTATGGGGTGTATGTAATAGTAATTGAAAGTTTTTAGAAAATCTTTGACTATTGCATGATGGGTAACCAACTGAACGTCCATGTTTGCCCCAGGACACAATGTGCGCTTGTTCCGCCCCTGACAGGGACGATAAACATGTCCCTGTGTCAGTTACAAAGAATCAAGACTTACCATACCAGTGCAAGAAACATTTATTTTAAAGTGCCGCACAACCACACACACACACACACACACACACACAAACTTTAACAGAAATATAAAAATGAAAAATGGGCAAATCAGTTATATTAACCAAAAATTAAATATGGTAAAAGTATCCAAATGGAATAAAAATAAATATCTTAAATAAGGAATAAAACAACCAAACTGAACGAAATGTGCAAAAAGTATAACTATAACTTAATATTACCTATTAATTGGCGTTTAATAATGTCAGCACACGCACTTTGGAGGTGCTGAAACTAAATGTAAGATTCTCAGCTGAATCAGTCTATAACCCGACTCCACGAGTCCGCTGAGAATCAGCTGAATCAGTCTATGAACACAGTTGCAGCCATCTTCTTAATACATTAATTTCTTATACTGTTTTCTATCTCTCTCTTTCTAACTTCTTTTTTCTCTGATATGTTTAATAACTGCATTAATGTTGAAGTATAATATATAATGTTCTGTATTGTTTCATTAAAAAAAAATAAAAAAAGAATCGTGTTAATTTAGACCTCGGACTCATGAATCATGAGTTAATATGCGGAATCGGATCATTTAACTCGGGTGAGTCAGTCAGGACCAGTACTAATTGATATTGATATCATTTATTTATCATGTGATTTAAAAGTATGAACATTCAAATTAAGACTGTGTTGTTCAGTGTTTGGATTCTCTCTTAAACCTGGAACTAACTAAGTAAAGTCTTTAGATTTCAAAAAAAAAAAAAACAAAACCCACAAGGTGACTCCTCAGCAGTGAAGTGAGAAGTCTGGAGATTAGCAGTACATGAATGTTTTTACACTGCAATACTACTATTGTTAAATATTGGAAAAAATGCTATGATACTTTTGACATTAGTATGAAATTAAACCACGTGCCCCAGACAAGCGTTAATGTCCAGCCCTGATATACACGTGTGGATGTATCTGCACTGATCAGCCAAAATTATGACCACCGCTGGCTTTACTTTTCCCCTTAATGCATCCTGGTGCCATGTGTTCACCAGGTAAGCGATGCACACGCACCTGCCCATCCATGTGATGTAAAAGAAAACGTAATTCATCAGACCAGGACACCTTCTTCCATTGCTCCGTGGTCGAGATCTGATGCTCATGTGCTCATTGTTGGATGCGTTCAGTGGTGCACAGGGGTCAGCATGGGCACCCTGACTGGTCTGTGGCCATGCATCCCCATACACAACAAACTGTGATGCACTGTGTATTCTGACCCCTTTCTATCAGAACCAGCATTAACTTCTTTAGCAGTTTGAGGAACAGCAGCTCGTCTGTTGGATCGGATCACACGGGTCAGCCTTCTCTCCCCACGTGCATCAATGAGCCTTGACCGCCCATGACCCTGTCGCCGGTTCACCACTGTTCCTTCCTTGGACCACTTTTGATTAGGGCTGCAGATATCGATTATTTTAGTAATCGAGTATTCTACCGATTATTCCATCGATTAATCGAGTAATTGGATAAGGAGTACTTTTTCTTTATTAAAGAGGAATACTAAATATGTAAGAGAAAATAAGACAGGTCTCTTAAAATGAACAACTAAGTTGTTTCCTGTTTACAAAAATGAAAATAAAATCTAAACCTATTTAGTACATCTAATTGTCATTCAAAATACAAATACAAATATATAAATTTAAAAAAAACCCTAATTACTACAAAAGAAGGTAAATATAGAACAAGCTAAAACAAAATAATAATAATAATAATAATAATAATAATAATAATAAATACCTAAACATTGCATTTTTGTTGTCCAACTTAATTTTGACGTTTCAGTCTAACTACAGCTCAAGCAGGACATAAGCCTTTACTGTCCTCCTGGAAGACTTTGTGGTTTTTGTAAGAGGCAAAAATTACTGGACAGGAAGGAAACTTGGAAGAAGAACAAGAGTCCATACACATCAAATTACTTAACACAGTTTTCTGTAACATGAAATTAGAGTTATTTGGTGAATAAACCCTCTTAAATGTCTCTCTACATACTGGTGTGTGTGTGTGTGTGTGTGTGTGTGACGGAGAGAGTGAGGCTATCAAAATGAATGACGCTTAGGCTTTCACAAAATGTAGCTAAATTAGGGACATCATAACTAGCCACCATACTGATTTATGATCTTAAATAGTCACTACATGTAGCCACAATCCACATACATTACATACATCATACATCACATACACGGGGACTGTGTGTGAATGAGAGATTAACACGGTGAAGTTAGTTTGATATTCGGACATTAGACAGACATTTGGAAGCAGTATTTTAGGGACCGTCGACAAATTTCTGTACGACTGAAATGTGGTACTTGTTACTTACCTGGCTACGTGCCCCAGTTATTCTAATTTCTTCTTCAATATACATATGCCATGCATCATTGCATGCTGCTTTTGTTAATTTATTAATAATAATTTAATTAATAGATAGTATTAATTATGCATCATGTGAATTAATTTGTAATTATTTATTTATTTTTTAATTAAAAAAAAAATCACTTTTCCTTCAACTAGTACCAAATCTAATTGGAAACCCCCACGAGGTACACCTCTTGTTATCCCAAAATATGTCTTCACTGATTTTTATTTGTTGACGGTCCCTAAAATACGGCTACGAATGTCTAATATCCGAATATCACACTAACTTCCCCGTGTTGAGATGTTGAAGTATGGACCTTGTAGTGCTGTGGTACACCAGTTCAGTCTTACAGTAATCACACTCTACAGAGTTTTCTGTCTGTTTTAGTGTGAAATGATCCCAAACTTTGAAAACTGTCTGCCGTTTTCTTTGGCCTGAATCGTCTCTGTGTGTAGTTACAGTAAATGGACTAAACCAAGCTTCGAAGCAACTAATTTGCCTTGATGATTTTTTTTGTATTTGAATTACTCGAGGAATCGTTTCAGCCTTACTTTTGATGGATACTGACCACTGCAGACTGGGAACACCCCACAAGAGCTGTAGTTTTGGAGATGCTCTGATCCAGTGGTCTAACCATTACAGTTTGGCCCTTTTGGTCAAACTCGCTCAAATCCTGTCCATTTTTCCTGATTCTAAGGACAAAATGTTCACTTGCTGCCTAATATATCCCCCCCCCCCACTAACAGGTGCCATGATGCCATCAGTCTTATTCACTTCACCTCTCACTGCTCACAATGTTATACCTGATCAGTGTATATACGAGTTTGTGGCTATATCTCTGTGATCTGTACATGGAAAAAAGATCTGTGATTTAAAAATGACGACACTGGAAATGCTTCAGGACCAGACATGTACAGTAGCATTGCAAAATGTTTATTATTGTTTACATTTATGAAATGGTCTATATAGAATTGTTTCTTTTTCCTCTCTTGCAGCTGCAGTAATGAAATGGAGCAAAGACGCAGCCGAGGAGACGATCAAACAACATGCTTCAGATCTCCTTAATCATGCAGCAGTGAGAGAGAGAGGGATTGGTGTTTATTTGTTTATTGTTATTCACTGCAGCGTGAGTTAATTTTTATTGTTCTCATAATTTTTGGACAATTTGCGCTATAACAATAAAACAAAATGATCTGTTTTGCTGTTAACTGTGTATTGTGTTTACATCCACAGCATTTTACTATTGCACTTTATTCATTACAAAACTGTGTAGTGGTCAGTGCTGCACTGTCCCTGGTCAGTTATTGTACTGTACTGTACTGTCTTGCACTGTTTACACACATGCACTTTATGTAGTACTGTGTAGGTCTGTGTAGTGAACTTAGTTCTGTGTTGTCTCCTGTAGTTGTGTGTTTTATGTAGCACCATGGTCCTGGAGGAACGTTGTTTCATGTTACTGTGTACTGTACCAGCTGTATGTGCTTCAAATGACAATAAAAGCTACTTGACTAAACACCAGTGACCTGGAGTCCCAGTTAATGACGTCCGCTCGTAACAACGAGTCTAAAGTCTTTACTTATGGTTTAGTAACTGGATACATGGAAATATTCTCAAAGAAATCCTTATTTTAACTCATTTCAGCACTTTTCAACACTCTACACAGTTCTGGAGCACATTATTCTCACACCAGTCTCTTCCCTACACAAATCTTTTCTGATTGGCTCATAACAGATCCATCATATATTAAAATGTCTTTGTCTCTAGTGGTAACTGCTGTATGGTTTTAATCCTGACTAGTAAGGGGTGGATTCTTCAATACATCCAACCAATGATTTGCTCCTTCACATCCTGCACGATAATGCAGTCTTTAAAAAGCAGGAACAATCTGCTGAAGCAGTCATGTGTTTTACACAGTCGAGACTTAAGAGAATAAAATAATGAGTCAGTACATGGAAGTGAAGGAGAATGATTGGATCATGGATGAAACATCACTACATGTGAGAGTTTCCTTAAATCCCTGTAATATTTTATTAGACCTGATATCTATCATGTGGTTTGTTGTAGAATAGTTTTAAATGTAAGCTGATATAGGGAACAAAACATGAGGAGCTTTAGTTGAGCCCACAAATAGTTTTCTCTCTGAATATCACATTTTCCTTCATAACACACACTAATGATGTCTAACAGCCAGCTGTTTTTTTTTCTTTTCCATGAGAAATGAATTATAAAATCTCGTACACAAATGATACTGTAACTACTACATACTGTTTCATTGTGGACTTAATTACAGAGTGAAACCCCAGAACTGCAGAACTTTTATTTTGAAAGTTGTCCGGAAGTACTAGTTACAGGCTTGTTCCTGCTTGTACTGCTTGTAGTTTCTCTGTTTGGAAAGTGTATATTATTCTCTTTTTTATTATATATTAAGATATTGTGGTGCACTTTTGGACTATTTGTACATCACAGACACTGTAAATAAACATCCTTGCTCTGATATTTTATTACAGTTTATTCATCATTCTTGTACAGAGAGTCTTCACCAACATAACATATCTGTCACTCCTCTACAAAGGTGTAGCAAAGGGCTGTGTCAAAGTCTGGTCTTAAGTATACTGCTGGACAGGTTCAGGAAATCCAGGTTCATCATCCTGGAGAAGTCTGTAATTTGTTCTCCTGCTATCACTGTGTGCACCACTGCTGCCCTCTGCTGGCTGCTGTCGGTGTAGCATGGTCTCAGAGTAACAAACAGGATTTAATGTTAATTAATACAGTAAAATATACAAGAAACTATTTTCATGTTACAGTTTTCCATAGAAGAAGTGTGTGATGTTCTTCACTGCAGACATCTAGCAACAATTCACCCCAATTCTGTAGACCGTGTTAGTGCTCATATACAACACTGATTTAGGTCTAAGCTTGATTTACAAACCTCTAACCCTGACTGTCTTACTCCCTCTGCCAGGACTGGGAAGAAATGCACTTATGATGATGTTGTCTAGCAGAGTTTTACACTGAAACCATGTACTTCACTTCATGAGTAGCTTTTGATTGGCTGTAAAGTTGATTTCCTGATTGGTTTTCAGTGTTGTGTTAGTCCTGTACATCAGTGTACCAGTGTGTAGACATGCAGAAAGAGTAATAACACTTCTGTTTGATTCCTCATTTACTCCTGACCTTTACTGCACTGAGATCCTCTACAGACACTGAATAATACTGCAGGATCGAGTTATCTGCCTTTAAGATAAAACTTTATTAATCCTATGTGGGAAATTCCAGTGTTACAGCAGGAGACAAGAAACATTATGAGACAATGAAAAGACAACAATATAGCAGCAGTGAACTGATAATGATGTATTTATTTAACTGATAAAACATTTCATCCATAAATCTCCTCAAACAACTACAATTAAAGTTCACACAGCTGAAAAGTCACACAAATCTAACATCAGCATCTAAATGAGACTGTAAATCTACTCATTATTTAACTTGAGAAAATTGCATAAAGAAATAGAAGAAAACACAGCAGTAGAAATACAGTAGAGGTAGAATTAATACTGAGAAAACACAAAACACAATATTAGTTCAGTTACCATATTTCACTCCATATTTCAGATAACAGTCAATAAACTTGTTTTTATATTGCATACAAAGCTGGATGTAGGGCTTATTGAACACTACACACATGATGACTTTCACCTCATGAGGAGGTTTACAGGCTTTAGCTAAACAAATCCATTCAGAACAGTGAGGGTGTCTATAAGATGCTGAGAAAATAACAGCAGGACATGAAAATGAGAAATCAGAATTATTTTAAAATCCACACAAAGCCATAAAGAACAAAAAATTCTGAAATTATTTTTCCAGTAAATGCATCCTCTTTTTATAGATGAACTTTGTTCACTCCTCTATGACTGCATTCTCAATTCTGTCTTCATCAGTGTGAGCTGTTAAAGAAATTTAAAAAGTAATTTCTTTAATTTCAAAGTTTATTCCAGGTGATTATGGCAGAAAAGAAACCAAACTGCATTTAATATTATCCTGAATACAGTTTTTAATTTGAATTTTAGAACATGTGTGGGATTTTGAGTAAAATTCTTTCTACATTTCCTCAAGTCAAAATGTTTTTCTCTCGATAATTAAAGTCATGATGCTCGTTATGTGAAGTGTAGAGACGTACTGAAAGAGTTCTTACCTCAGGCTCTGTAACATATGAGCAGCAGAATGATGGTCACCAGCAGATACGGAGAGACCGTCACCACACTACAGATCAGCATGAGCACTGAGAATGGAGCTTCTACACCTGATGGAAATGAAGTAGAATAAAATAATAATCAGGTGGACAGTACAGTGTACATTATGGAAAGCTACAGAATTCAACACGTTAATACACATTATATGAGTATTTAAATAATTTCTCACATCTGACTGAGAGCCAACACTATGGTCTCTGTTACACAGAAAATACAAAAAAAAATCATTTTTAGTTTTATTTAATACATGAATGTTTCATGTATTAATGTTTAACTGCGAATTTTCATGAATGTTTAACTGCGTCCCCAGAAATCCTCATACACTCACCTGATACAGTCAGTATGAGTGTAAGAAGTCATGATATCTTACAGAAACACTTTTTACAGTTTTAGACAGCCCTGTTTAACTAAAGAAGCCGAACTATGAACTAAATAATAGTTACAAATTATTAACAGATGTTTGCAGTTTGTAGTTCCTGTCCTTTTAGCAGCTATAAACATTTCCTCAACTGCCACTCTTTTCTCACTTTTTTAATGAATAAAGAAACCTGCCACAAATGAAAAGTACTTTAAAACATATGCATTTCAAGATTATATTGAACTTATTGGAATAACAAGGAATAGATTGTTATTATTGTTATTATTGTGATTAATTGTAATTAATCACAATAATTAAGCAATATTTTTTCTTATTCCTTCTAACAAACCTGTCATAAAAAGAGGAAAAGTCATGACATACCTCTCTCTGTAATCTTGACTGGATCACTGAGCTCTGTGTAGTAGTCATAGTAGTAGTTGTTGTAATATTTGTAGTAGTTTCTCCTGCCAGCGCGACACCGGTACTCTGTTTCTCCTGCATTATCGACTGTCACTTTAAGTGTGTTCTCTTGTTCACTGTTCAGATTCTGTAACAGCTGATTATTTTTGTACCAGTGAAACTCCCATCCAGTCTCCTGCTGCAGCTCACAGCTCAGAGTGACGGTGTCTCCAGTGTAGACGGAGCTCTGAGGATTCACTCTCACAGTCGCTTTGGGTTTTGCTGTTGGTATGAAATGATGGAGGAGTCAGAGCTGCTTTTCACTTTACAACATAAGCAATAAGTTCACTGTGTCTAACAGATGCGTAGTGTTTAAAAAATGTTAGAGTTGTATATTTTCTTACTTGTTATTCTGTATACTTTCTGTGTAAAAAAAATTAATGATTGGATTAAAGTGTAGAAACACTGTATTTGCTGATTTTTAGATTGTTATCTTATGGATCCTGCACAGATCATCTAAACATATCTGCATTTAAAAAATAAGCATAATCATGACTTCATACAGTTGAGCCATGACAGAGGACTTTTCTTAAAAATCTTCAGGCATTGTATAGCTGAGAAACATTAATTAGCATTTTCAGTTTAGTCCAAACATCAAAATGACAGGATAAGTCTGGCTTTTTAGTGATGAGTAAAATTAAATCAATTCAGATATTTGAAATTATATATGTAATGAACTTCCCATAGCACCAGATGTAGAGTCCATTTACACATTTATTAAACAATACACAGCGTATACAATCCAAAGCCATTTGCAAAAAGTCATTATCACAATAGACAGGCAAAAGTTTATAAACCAGTAGGGCAGTCAGCATGGAAGATGATCCAAATCAATGAGCAAAAAATAGGTTGGTAAACAGGCAAAAACTGTCAAGCCAGGTAATGTGGCAAACAATCCAGAAATCACAAGCCAAGTAGCAAGAATAAACTAAAAAAGCAGAACAATGGTCATATGCAGGTATACTTACAAGGAAAACAATAAACGGCTTGGTATACAGAGAACTGTTAATACTTTGTACTGGTGTGCATGCAGTTTAAATGTCTGATAACTCTTTACTCAGGAGAGGGCTCCCTCTTCTGTGGTGATGGTGGAATGGCCATCCTCTAGGTCTCAGTGCAGGGCAAGCTGGGTGAGCTCAGTGGAAATCTGAGATAAGAGAACGGTCTATGATCTGGGTCTGTCTAGGCTGTCCCAGACTATCAGGCATCGAAATTGGCCCCCTCTCCTGAATGATGTCTAGGATGTCGTGGAGCAGGTAGGCTGATGGTCCCTTGATTTCAAGCAGTGGACAAGGGACATTATATTTTCCCGCGGTGGTGGGGGAGGTGTGGGTATTGAGGAGGGAAGCATGAAATTATGGAGAGATTCTGTAGTTTGACGGCAGACGTAGACAATATGTGACTGGGTTTACTTTTCTAGGTTCATACAGTACTTTAAATGGTCTGATATAACTGGGGTTTAGTTTCTGACATTGTAACTTGAGCTTGAGGTTTTTTGTTAATAACCATATGCATTTGCTGGGTTCACAGGGCATGTGGGGCTGTCTCTGGTAGTTGGCCTGCAGATGAGGGTGCCTGATGGCTCTTTGCAGATGCACATGGGTGCTCTCACACACTTCTCGGCTCCTTCGAAACCAGTATGAACATCAGTAGCATCTAAGCTCTTTCAGGTTCATGCATTTTGCTTGACCATTAGATTGGAGGTGACAGCCCAAAGTAAGGTTGATGTTAACCCCTAACTGGTCACAGAAGGATTTCCACACCCTTGACATGAATTGTGCACCCCTGTCTTCAGGGAGACCAGAAGACGTGGTGGAATAGCACCTTTACATGGCTTTAGGGAGGCCTTTAAGGGTCACCAGTCTGCAGGCCTTAAAGAAATGTCAATGATCACCAGGATTATTGTGTGAACATGGGAACATGGCAGTTTGGTGACAAAATCTACTAAGATATGACACCAGGAATGCTGAAGTACTGGAAGGGATTTGAGTAATCCTGCTGGTAGCTGACAGGGCATCTTGAACTGAGCACAAACAATGCATGCACTGCCATAACTAGTGGCATCAGCGGCAAGTACAGGCCACCAGAAGACATTTTGTACCATTTTGTCTCGCGCTAGAGGAGCCTGCTGTCTGTACCTTTAGTGCGTATCCCAAAAGTGCACAACGGGGGTCCAAAGGCTATGAGTTCCACATACCTGGGTGCTCCGCGTTCTACACCTGCATTGGGTTTTATACCAGCGTCCGAGTGTTTGCCGAATTGCCGAAGTGTGCCGAATGGGACGGTATCATTGTCTAGCTGACATGCTGCTTTAGTACATGTCCTGCTACTTAATTGACATGTGAATTGAGTCTGATCCTCAAATTTAACGTGATGCTAAATAATCATGGATTGGCTCATTGGCTTTAAAAAGCGAACTCATTCTGTTTGTGCAAAACCTTCATAGTCAGTAGCTGGGTTGTAACGTTTTTTTTAATGAGCTTCTATTTCCAACATTAGTGTTGCTGCTCTACATTATTTTATTTTCCTTTCTTTGGTTATTTATATTAAGGTTAGTTAATTATTTTTCTTTCTAGTTATATTCTGTTTGTATTTAAGTTTCTGTGTGTCTCTTTTTTTGGGGGGGGGTGTGCTTTGAGTCT
Organism: Hemibagrus wyckioides; assembly: GCF_019097595.1. Classification (NCBI taxonomy): domain Eukaryota; kingdom Metazoa; phylum Chordata; class Actinopteri; order Siluriformes; family Bagridae; genus Hemibagrus; species Hemibagrus wyckioides. Next base: position 34,768,678 of record NC_080716.1, on the reverse strand, counting down.
CTGTTGACAAATCCCATATTGTAGTTACTTTCTTTATTTTTATAAGTATATTGTACATTTCTGTATGGTGGGTTTCAGTTAAGTTATTAACTGAAATTTAGTTTTTGTTAGTTTATTTTTGGGTGGACAACTAAGTGTCATCCACCATCCACACCAATTGTGTTGATTTTCTTTGTTTTATTTTATTTTAATTTGTATCTCTTGTGTTGGCAGGAACCATGGCTCTTCCTTGGTGCAGTGCTTCCTACACGGGTGTTGTGCTCCTTGGGAGGTGGTTGTGAGTGCACTGGGTGGGTGTGTGTATTAATTCTAGTGAATAAGTGAATTGTTCTATCTTACTTGAGAACAAGAGCCTGTCCTTGTCTAACTGTCATTAAGTCTTAGATGTTTGTGTGAAAATGAATGAATCAACTTAGTTTTATTTTTTTAACATTGTATTTTCTCAACTTAAATAATATATATATTTTTGTATGGAACCCTACTGCTTCTGACCCTCTGTGACAAGCGAATCTGTGCAAGCCTTGTTGGGCTCAGTTTATTATCTTGGGCGGTGCCCAAGTGGCGTTGTCGGAAATTCAAGGATCGTTTTCATCTTTATCTACATTGAACTTAATTCGAGGTTGTTGGTAATACAGCTACCTCATTTACATTTGGGCCTTTCTTCTTCCTCCCCACCATGGCACCACAGGAGCAACTATGAAGCTATTATTTCTTATACAACAGCGATAAAAATTGGCAAACCCCAGTATCCTTTGAGGCTCCTTGATGCTGATAACACTGGGCCATTTTGTCACCGCCTGTACCTCTCAACCCCCTGATGGCTGATTAAAAAAGAAGGTGATAGTGTCTTGGTGAATTTCACATTTCTCAGCTTTCACATAAAGCTGTTGTTCAAACAACCATTACAGGGCCTCCATGGACTTAGATTAGGATGTCATCAGTGTAAACAATGACATATTGATATAGCAAACCCTGAAAGATTTCATTTACAAATGACTATGAGTCTACGGGTGTGTGAAGAAAATATTACACTGGCATAACACTGTCAAATTTCTCTGGGAGCACAATTTTTTTGCTGGCTTAGGTTGGCTGGCAGGAAGGCTAAGAAAGGCCTAATGCAGGTGTAAGTTTGTGTTCTGGAGTAAGTTGTTCCGGATAGGTGGCTAGTGCCTCCGACTGATTGGTGATAATGGCCTGGAGATGGGACATCTCCACTGGATTCATTGTAGTCATGATTTTTTTTTAAACAATAAACAGAGCATATAAACTGAAGCTGTTTGGAAAAAGGCAAAAGTTAATAGACCTGTAGAGCAGTCAAAATGGCAGATAATCCAAAATATTATGCAGAAAATGTGGAAGGACAAAAACTAGCAAAGCAGGCAATGTAGCAAACAATCCAGGAATCACAATCCAAATAGTAAGAATAAATAAAGAAAGCAATATAAGAATATGAATTAAGAATAAGAAAAGAACAATAAGAAATAAAAACACCCACACACTCACCTGATACAGTCAGTGTAACAGCATCACTGATCTCTGAGCTCTGAGAGTCTTTCCCATCTCCTCTGCAGGTGTAGTTACCACTATCAGAGTCTTTAACAGACCGGATTATGAACACCTGCATTGTGTTGTCTGTGTAGACTCTCCCTCTTCCATCTGCATAGACACCATTATTATTTCTCCTCCAGCTGTAAGTCCACTGAGTGTCTCCTCCTCCCTGTATGTTACATCTGAGAGTAACACTCTCTCCAATGAACACATGTATATCAGGCGTTATGGACACCACAGCTTTAGGACTCCCTATAAAACATTCTGTTGTTAATAAACCTTACATAAAGTCATTCCCAAAAAATATAATATAATTTTTAGAGTGAGTATGAGTACATGTTTTTGTTACTTGTTAATACTGATATGTGTAACCTGCTTAATATTAAGAAATCAGGGGCATCATGGAGCATTTTATTTAGCACTAGTGATGTCAGTTGCTCTCTTGTGCTGCTGTCATTAAACTTGTGCTGTTTTATATTTAATATATTAAGACAATTAAGCAGTGTAAAACTATTTGAGTGTAAAACTATTTAATCAGATATGATGTTGCAGCCATCCTTTGATTAGAGCTATAAAAACTGCATTAATAAAGGACTAAAATGAATAAATTTCATTCATAAACCTTCTCAACACCAAAACAAATTAAATATTCAGACAATATAAAGGAAAAACTATATATGAATCACCTTGAGCCTGGGCCACTGGTATAAGTGAAATCAGCACTAAAAAGGGAACAGAAACAGAATATGATGTAATTATGGAAAATATTAAAAGAGTTTATGTGGGTGAATTTACACACATTATGAATAGTTAAAAAGTCACAACATGACTTTTAGTAATGACAGTTTTCTTTAAGCAGATCAAATGACCATGAGAAGTTGTCACAGAGAAGCAGATAACAGTAGGACACATAGGATCAGGTACAGACTCCAACAATACAGATATGTTTACTACTCATTAGATGATGATTGAAACCGTCTGTTTTAAACTCGCTCTACTTGTACTCTTACCTGTTGAACTATCATAGTTACTGAGAGTAGTTACACATCAAACTAAACCCTTCTCATAACAGATATGGAGACACTGATCCACCTGAGCAGTCATGCTGAAGTACACACAATGTCCTAATCACACAATAAGATCATCACTCAGGACATTCAGACTGCAGATGAACAACTTTATACCCCACCACTCACTCTAATGAAGACACAAAGAGAACATTTACTCACAGAGCATCACAGAGAGTGGACTGAGCTCCATCCTGTCCCTCTAATGACTGACTGACTGACAGAGCAGTGGTTTGTGTTGAAGCCTTAATACAAGCCTTAATAGTGTTGTTTAACTTCTATTTTAGTACATGTTGACTCTGTATCTGCTTTTCCTTCCTCTTTCCAGAAAATCTAAATACACCAACATACAAATGAGGAAAGTGACAGTAGAGGAGATTCACTGATCTCATCTTCAAGATATAAAAAACATCCTCTAGTCATCCGCATTAGGAATAGTGAGGATCTTTTCTGTGTGTTTTCCCCACATGCTAAGCAGAAAAGATTACAACATTTGAAAGTAAGACCATGACTTTATTGCAATATGTGACTAGAGGAAACTCAAGTGAATATGGTGTGATCAGGAGAAAATCTGAGCTCAGGACTGAACCAGGGACACTGGAACTGTGAGACAGCACCATGACACTCTTATGAAGTCAGTTTTAATCAGACAGAGCTTTATCCCATGGTCATTCTTTCCTGCTCTCTTAATGGTTACTACCATTATCTGGTTATTGTTCTCCTAACAGCCTTCAAGCACAAATGTACATTTAAAGGAGACAATTTTTTTTTTCTCAAGCAGAGATTTATTTGAATTGTTAAATATGATTTATCATCATATATAAATATACATGTCAAAAGCCACTAAGATGAATGTAAATAGGATCAAATCTGCAGATTTTTTTGCTTCATTCTGGAAGAGTTTGACCTGCGTGTTTGTTTATGATGCATTATCAATTCTACAGAAAACCCAGTTGTAACTAATTTCAGTCAAAATATTGTCCTGAGGCAGAGTGGACAAGAGTGTGATGTATATGGATGAGTAGACATGTACATTTCTGATTCTTATCAAATGAGAAAAGGTGGAGAGGGTGTAAGACTGTTCTAAACGATCTGCTAGACTTTAGGCTGGATGACTATGTTGTTGACCCTCAATTGTTCATTATGCATTAAATCACTAAATAGTAGATTAAAGCACAAATCAAGTGTTAAAGCATCAAACCAAAGTGCAGAGGTTACATAATTATTAATGTTGCCTTGCCCCACTAAAATCTATGCTTATGAGAGCAATGGCCTTATAGGAGCGGTCAAGAACAACAACCACGAGTTAAGAAGAAATGTGGGCTTGTCTTCATATATTGATAGAATTGTAACATCTTCAGTCACACCTCCCCCTCTTCACCACCAGAGGGAAGTCAGAATACTGACACTTCCACGTCACTCAATTTACTTCCTGTGTTTTAATTATTTAAGCCATGCTAAGCTAAGTGTGAAGAAACATCAGTTCTCCTTATTAACCAAGCCTTGTTTTATTGTTCTTGTTTGCTTTTCATGGTTATGACCTAGGTTTTCTGTTTCCTGGTTTAGTTTCTGTTTCATTTTTGGATTTCTGTATTGGATTTGTCTGCCAAGATTATTGCTGTTTTCTGGTTATTTGAAGCCTGCCTGTTTTTTGCCACTGCCTGACATATTGCATATTTGCTGTTGTTCTCTATTAAATTCTGCACATTCATAAGGCGCCCCCTCACTGGCACTATCCTGCCCCCTCAGATCACTGTGAATATTAAAAGGGATTTTAGTCATAAAGTATTATATTTAGAAATCACCTTTGCCATGTGTATTGTCTTCCTACAGTGAATAATAAGCTAAAATAGCAATATTTTAGTTAAGGACAGTCTTTTAGGTGATGTCAAATTTTGATTGGTCGTTTGATTAAGCATGCTTCCCCACCCTAGCATTACATAAAAGTTCTTTCGCTACAGAAATTTCACCATGGACATTCGAAAATAAATTAAAGCGAAAGAACCAACTACTACAGCACCTGCTAATACTTCTGACTCTGAGCTCCAAATAAGTGTTGTGGACATTGACAGTGCAGGCCAGCTTACCCCACTGGCAATCACTCATCCCGCCTAAAGCAAAGACTCACAGACACTGTCAAGTGTGCCAGAGGACCTTGGTAAAGACAAGCCAGTCCAGGTTCATCTCAAGCAGTTTCCAAAGAAACAACAACATAAAAGTGACTGTAAGCGGTCATTTTTGCCAAATTGGTATAATGAGAGGGAATGGCTAGAATATTCAGAGAAATATTCAAATACTCAAATATAAGAAATATTCAGAGAATTCTCTGAGAAATGTACGTGCATTTCAGCGAACGTAATAGCAAGTACATTACAGCTTTGGGTGCACTGGACCCTGGAAATGAGAAATTATTGAATGTAGGGAAAGTGAAACGACTACTGGATTTAATGAACACCGAAATGGTAGAGTTTCAGTTCACTGTTGCATGTCAGTTTTGGCAAACATTCTGCAAGACCAGGATGAGAAACTGACTTTGGTCAAACTTGTTTCAAATTACTCTAGCGTTTTCCAAGCCATGCCAGTGGTGCTGACTGCCTTAAAACACACAGTGACATTTGGGGCCTCAACTGCTATGTGCGAGAACTCTTTCTCGACGTTGAAGAACGTGCTTTCAGAGCACGGACACAGCATGTCGCATAAACGAAAGTCTGATCCAGCTGGCATTTGAAAAAGACCATGGTAAAATATTTAGAGAAGAATGGAAAGAGTTACTGCTGAGGAGGTTTTACTCATTGAAGAGAAGACTGCAGCTCTACTGAGGCTAAATTTCTGTATTTAATAATCTCTGTATTTAGTATTTTTCTGCTATATTTTGTTAAATTTTGTAAAATTTTGTTATTTGATATTTTTTTTTTATATTTTGTACCCTAAATTTGGGTATTTTAGTATTTTTGTTATATTCCTTCCTATATCTATCTAAAGGTAGGATTAAATATTTTGCTCATGTTTTAAAAGGTTTGATGATTAGTCACAGTTGTCAGTGTTGTCAGGTTCAGGTTGATTTGACCGTAGTATTACTTCTGAAATAGTGTATCTATTATGATGAGTTTTCTAATATATAGGTCTAGGCTTTTTTTGGTATATAGTAAGAATATTCAGTGCTCTGTTGTCATCTGTAAGTTGCTCACTAGCTGCTATTTGTGTGGTTGTAGCAGCAATATGTTTGTTTACGGCACAATAAAATTTCAGGAACGTACCAAATATGTATTTTCTTGCTTGGAATAGGCTCCGTTATGCATTCATTAGATCGTCCCCTTACGGTATTATTTTAGACACCCCCTCTTTAGTGCTCGGCTAGCACCGGCTCTGTACTCCTGTCTCAGCATATGCATTGCACGAATAATGTTTTTGCAGCTCATGTACTCAGATTTACTTTCAGAGATTTTGTGAATGCATAATATCTGTATTCCATTTCCAATGCTTTATTAAAATAGGTATTGTGCATGCATAAAACTTTAATACAAACATTATTTAATCTACAAACAAAGTCATATCAGGACATTTATGAACACAGTGAGATGAGTTACTAACATCAGGTCATTTGTAAAGACGTAAATATGAACTATAAAAATGTTTATAAAAATATAGAAAGAGAAAGTTTTCAAAAGTAACATGTATTTAAAAAGCACTATTTACTTTCATCATAATTTGTTCATCAGTGAAGTTTTATACATCAACAAGATTAACTTACTTTCTGTTAGAAAACAGTGACGGCCTTACAGACTTCACTCACGTTTCCAAAAACCTACATGTTTACATGTTTTACAGTATACAAATGTGCCACATGTAAATTTACAGAATGAGTATAAAAAGAGTAAAAAAGTGTTCCTGCATACAGGAAGGGGGTGAGTAGACTACTGCTGTGTACAGGAAGGGGATGAGTAGACTCTACTGCTGTGTACAGGAAGGGGAGGAGTATACTCTACTGCTGTGTACAGGAAGGGGATGAGTAGACTCTACTGCTGTGTACAGGAAGGGGATGAGTAGACTCTACTGCTGTGTACAGGAAGGGAATGAGTAGACTACTGCTGTGTACAGGAAGGGGATGAGTAGACTCTACTGCTGTGTACAGGAAGGGGATGAGTGGACTCTACTGCTGTGTACAGGAAGGGGATGAGTAGACTCTACTGCTGTGTACAGGAAGGGGATGAGTAGACTACTGCTGTGTACAGGAAGGGGATGAGTAGACTCTACTGCTGTGTACAGGAAGGGGATGAGTAGACTACTGCTGTGTACAGGAAGGGGATGAGTAGACTCTACTGCTGTGTACAGGAAGGGGATGAGTAGACTCTACTGCTGTGTACAGGAAGGGGATGAGTAGACTCTACTGCTGTGTACAGGAAGGGGATGAGTACTTTCTGAGGAAGATCAGATGCTTTAATGTTTGCAGTAAGATGTTGGAGATCTTCTACCAGTCTGATGTTGTGAGTGCTGTCTTCTTTGCAGCATTATGCTGGGGAGGCAGCATTAGAGCCGGAGAAGCAAGGAAGCTGAACACACTGATAAAGAAGACTGGCTCTGTACTGGGATGCTCCCTCAACTGTTTTGATGTGATCGTGGAAAAGAAGACACTAAACAAACTAATATCCATCCTGGACAATGCATCACATCCCCTCCATGACTTATTGGTCAAACAGCTGCAGCAAGGACCGGTACAGGAGAATAGTTCATCACTGTACCAGGATGTTATTGTGTCTGTTCCTTAAATAAGTGCATTGGGCTTCTGTTGGTGGGATTCTGTTTACTGCACTGCTGCTAATCACTATATAATTACACTGATGCAGATTATTCTGGATGATCATATCTACTTTGCTGCATATCTGTTGTTAATACTTGCACTGGTGTATACAGTTACATTTATTTTATTTTAATTAATATTTATAATTTTAGAAATTACATTTATTTTATTACTCTTGATTATGTCTTACTGCATATGCTATTCTTTTGCTGTAATTTGTGAATTTTCCTTTGATATTATTTAAGTTATCTATCTATCTATCTATCTATCTATCTATCTATCTATGTATCTATCTATCTATCTATCTATCTATCTATCTATCTATCTATCTGATAGCTGTAGCTTCATCAGAACAGACACACGGCTCACTGCACAGAGAAAGAAAGAGACAATAAATACATTCATAAATACATTTCTCCTGATATTGCTGTCACTGATATCACAAACTTGTTAAAGTTAACTTGTTGAATCAGTGACAGAGGCAACAAATCAGTTAAGTTATTTGCTTTGTCAGTATTATGTATGTTCATAGTTAATTATTTCATAATTGTCCAAGTAGACTGAAATAATGGAAAGTTATCTAGACAGCTTCCAAATGAACATGGATGAACTCTTACAGATTCTGTGAGGTGGGGTTTTGTGTACATAGATACTATAACTGCTAAATCTCTTTAATGCAGCTTTTAAAATCTTTCTTACTTAATGGTGTTTGGTTTGTCTTTTAAGATACATGCTGTAAATGTCATGAGTCTTACCTCCATGTTGTGCTTCACTGCTGAATAGACAGTATCATCAGTCACACTGGCCTTTTCTAGTGGAAATCAGATAACATGAAGTAATCTCCTGAACTATTACAGATCATCTAAATTATTACAAAGAATATGATCTAAATATTAAATCATACACAATTAATATACATTAGACCACAGCAGTGTTGACTTCTGGATTCTGATTGGTCAGAAGGTGTTGATTAATTGACAGAAGTGCAGCTGCAAAACACAGGTTTATATTAATGTGGTCATTCTGTGATGATATTATTCAAACGCATGTAATATGGACTTTTAAACATGTAAAACATGTTAATATGGACTTTTGTGTAAGAAGTTTATTTAGCATTTATGAAAGGAGTCTCCAGTGTCACCATGGTGATAAATTTAGGACATTTTCTGTCATAGGAAATCAATACAGAGGACTTTATGCTTGGTAACAGGACAGATAGCAGATTTTGTCTTATTCACTTCAAGAGGCTGATAAGGGAATGACTGTTTATACTGTAGATGCTGTAAAATTAAATGCGGAAGCTGCTGTGGTTAAACACTTCGGGTTTGTGCTGTAATAAAAGAATAATCACCTTCAGTGTAAGAACTCTGAAGCTGTAACTCTGCTTCATCACACCACACTGTCACTGATTATTTTCCTATAACAGCACAACATAATGTTTTGTTCATTACATTAAACTTCATTTTGCTCTACCTTTTTTTCTCTTTGCTTTTTTCGCTGGTTTTAGTTCGATCTCAGCATAAATCACACCAGCATCAGCGCCTGCAGTATCTGAGAACAACACCAAAACCATCCCAATGACCTTTAGCTTTTTTATACATCAGTCATAACATCAGTCATTATCAGTCTCTAGATTATGACCTCAGACACCTGGATGCATTTTGTTAATATAACAAATGACTGAATGTGCTGAAGACTTCAAGTGTTATCTGCTAACTTTGTTTTTAAATAAATCCATTAAATGTCCCAGCATTGAAAATCCTCTACCATTGATCATATTTGCATTATTTTTCTTCAAGTGGCTTCATTGCTTTCAGCTGCAGCTTCACCTGAACACAGTGCAGTGTGTTAGTTTCTACAAGACACTTCTGTACTTTACTATATAGAGTTAATCTATAGTTAAATCTCCTAATGCAAGAGGAAATGTCTGAATGTTTGAACTCTGCTTTGGCCTCTGCCGTTCTTCTTTTCTTGTCACTTCTTGGCTGGATTTCGGACAGTTTTGCTCATGCTGTGTTTGGATTACACTGTTCAGATTTGTTGCCTTGGACTCTTTCTTTGCAAGGACCTTTTGCTGTTTAGCTAGCTCTCCTCGGTTTCTGTCCCTGGTAACTATTGGTTCAGACTTCTCCTTGTTCTGTGATGTTTTGCTGCTTTGTGCTTCGCCTTGTCTCTGTTTTTTGTGCAGGAGTTTGTTGGGTGTTTGTTATTGGAAGCACCCCTGCACTTTCTTTTCACGATGTTTCTGCCACTCCTAGCAGAACTATGGCATCGGCAAGCATGAGCTTTTTCGGGCGGTTCAACTTCACCCTGCACTACTGCCTAGGCTGCAAAGAGGAACAGGTTGAGGAACATCTCATCCTCCGTCATGCTCAGAACTCTCCACCTTGACCTCGAGAGGAGGGTGCAACCTTTCTCCAAACTTCCAGGTCCTGATGGCTGTCCGGGGGGAAGGCTGTTAATGACCGATCACCTCCATTCCCAAATCCTCCAGTGGTGCCATGGTTCCTCTGTCCTCTCCCTGTTCAAATGGATCCCATGATCTCTATGGACTTTGTCACTGGCCTCCCTCCATCCGCCGGTCACACCGCCATTCTCTGTTGTCGACCAATTTTCCAAGATGGCCCACTTCATCGCCCTACCCAAACTACCGTCAGCCAAGGAGACTGCCCAACCCATGATCCAGCATGTTTTTCACCTTCATGACCTCCGCCGCACAACATTGTCTCGGACCGGGGACCACAGTTTGCCTCCAATTTTTGGAATGAATTCTGAGAGCACCTGGGGATTACCATCAGCTTGTCATCCAAATTCCACCCACAGTCCAACGGTCAGACTGAGTGGCTGAATGAAGAACTGGAGGTAGGGCTCCGCACCCTGTGTGCTGAGGAACCTTTGTCTTGGTCATCCAACTTGGAGTGGGTTGAATATGCCCACAATTCCCTACCTTTGGCTGCCACTGGCTTCTCACCCTTCCAAGCCACCTACGGTTACCAACCGCCGCTGTTCTCGACCCAGGGACTGGTCAGGCGATGTTGATGCGTCTGGAGAAAGGCTTATGCAGCCTTGCTCAAGTCTTCCAGAAGCTTTGCTCAGTGGGCCAACTGCAAGCACCATCCAGCACATCCTTACCAGGTCGTCCAGAGGGTCTGGCTGCTGACCAGAGACCTGCCCCTGAAGGTCATCTGCCGAAAGCTTGCAACACGCTTCGTTGGTCCATTCCCCATTTCCAAGGTGCTCAACCCTGTGGCGGTATGGCTGAAGCTCCGCAGGGTCTTGTGCATTCATCCTATGTTCCACATCTCCAGACTCAAGCCCGTCCAAGCCTGTTGTTTGGTGACTATATTAAAGTTTGTTGTGTGTTTATAATAATATTAATGTGTAATCTAACTATGTAGTATTTACAACATTACACTTAATATTTCTAGATTTAATATATGCAAATATGTTTTTTTTTCTTTAATAATATACACTGTATTGAACGGTTTCTTGCACTGTATCAGGATGATATTTAGCAAAATAATTTTGAAATAATTTCCTTTAATTAATTATAATAATAATTAAATATTCCAAATAAGATCTTTTCATCAACACTTTTAGTTATGCATTCATGAAATAACCTTTAGTTATTTTCTATGACCATGTGATACATCAAAATGTGCTTTATTCTTTAGAAATTATGTTTTACATAACATAGCTAAAGCACTTATCAGACCTTTTTTCCTTTTGCAGGACCACAACAGGATCATTAAGATCAGAAAAGTGATGAACAAAAATCCCAAAACCACAACCAGTCCTAATGTTAAACCACTGGATCGAGGACCTGAGACTGGGGAGAGAAAAATGCATTTTGGCATTTAAAAAAGAAACTGTATTAATAAAAAGATAATCAAATAAAATAATTTCTCAAAAGGTTTCTCACATCTGACTGAGATCCAGCTTTTGGGTGACTCTCCTCTCTCTGGGTGTTTACAGTGGTAGAAACCTTCATCTGACTTTGAGACAGTTTGGATGATCATCTCTCCTGTAGTCTGGTTCTGGAGAACTGATCCATCTTTATAGAAATCAGCTCGGAGGTTTGAGGGATTTGGGTTGTGATATAAACAGCGTAGAGTCAGAGGATGTCCCTCAGTCACAGGATGGACAGGACTCTCCAGGATCACATCACCATCTAGAACACAGAAAATCACAAACAAGGAAATCCACACACTATGATGTGTCTGTAGATAATAAATAAAAGTGCTCTAATTTATCTGTATATAACGTAAAACCCCTCTAAACCTGTGGAGTCTGCAGGTATTTAATTCAAGTCTGTAGAAAACTGCCTACACTAGCTCATGAGAAAACATTCAACTGAATTATGGATTCATCAGTACAGAATTATATGAATACTGAATATTGATTCAATTCCATGATCATTTACTGGTACCAGTAAAACTAGTATCTACTACTAGTATACATGTATTCATAGAATATTTTTCTTTTCCTTTAACATTAAACACACTACATGAAGACTCACCATGCACTGTGATGTGGACAGGATTACTGTTTTCTCCAGATTCAGACTCACACCAGTAAACTCCAGTGTAGGATGTGGAGAGGAAGCTGATGTTACATGTAGATCCTGTAACTGATCCCCAGTGTGAACAATCTAACACTCTCTCACTGTGTGTGTATCGTCTCACTGTCCATCCAGTAGAGTTACTCTGGTCCTCACAGCTCAGTGAGAGAGAGTCATTAGTAAAGTGTTGAGTTCTGCTGGGATTGATGATCAGAGAAACTGGAGGAGATTCACCTTAAACACAGAAAAGAGCCATGAAAAATAAAAATTAAAGATGGAAATGTGCAAAATATTGAGGCAGAACACAAGGACTTTTTACTAGGAAGTTATTATTTTTATTTTCCTGTATGTTACCAAGAAAAATTAGCCAATGACAAGGGTTGGAGAAATCACAAAATACAGAGAAATACAAGGAAAATCATGACAATGATCCTCTACCAGCACATAGGACTATTCAGATTCAAGATTCAAAGGACTAAAGTCCCAGGGGGAATTAATTACTTTATTAATCCCAGGGGGAAATTGCTTAATATTAAATTATTAAATTGTTATATATATATATATATATATATATATATATATATATATAAATGAATAAATAAATGCTGCATTAATCTGATCTTACATTCATACTTTTATACTTCAAAACAGTTAATTTTCCTCACCAGTGATCCATAGTGGCTGTGGATTGCTGTACTGTGAGTGAAGGGCTGGTTCTCCTCTCTCTCCTCTGCACATATAAACTCCTGTGTGATTAAGAGCAGCAGGACTGAGAGTGTATTTGCCTCCAGATCCTCTGCTGCTGTCTGAGAGGAGCTCCACATACACGCTATAGCCACCATTATTATTTATTCCAGTTAAGCCGTCTCTGTAGGGAACAACTGTGTACCAGCTGAATGTCCAGTCTGTAGAGGAGTCTGTAACATCACAGCTTAGAGTCACTGAGTCTCCTTCAGTCAGCCAGCTCTGTGGAGATACACTCAGTACTGCCTGTGGTCTCTCTGTTACACAGGAAATATAAGATGATTTCTTTTCTAGATTTTTTCTAGATACATAATGTGTCAAGATGAATTTGTCATCATGGTGTAAAATGATGACATAGGTATAGTGGAATAGTAAATGCAACAGTTTGGTTTTATTAACTCTATCAGCTAATTTATAGGTACATTTTTTTCTTTTTAAACTGTGAGATCTGATGAAATTAATTCTTAAAATATGTTTTAAAACAACACACTGTAAGCTGGATGTAGCTGTAGAGACGTGATTATAATTGCACATATAATTTCATTGCCATACTTTTCCCACAAAATCCCTATCTTCATTATTAAAATAATTTCAGTATGACTCACACACACAATACAACTGTACAAAGTTTCAAAAATTAAATGAAATGATAAATTATAATTAGGATTACAGTATGGGGCTAAAACACACAGAGAAATTAAAGGAAAAACTGAAGTATAAACAAGACATTTTAGAAGAACAACCAATGACAGCAAAGGGGCAGAGACAAGACATAAATCTGAACAAAAACCCACATGGCAACATGTCCCAAATATCCCTGATAACTCTTTTGTCCTGAAAACTTTCAAATGTCTAAAAATACACAATTATAGCTTAACCTCTATTTTATTATTTGTTAAATAAAACACTGAATCTCATCAGACACAAATGAGAAATATTTTTAAACGTATGTATTTCAAGATTTTAAACATTCTGGAATAACAACAAATAATAATAATAATTAAGCAATATTTTTTCTTACCCCTTCTAACAAAGCTGTGATAAAAAGAGGAAAAAATCATGACATACCTCTTACTGTAATCTTTATAGGATCACTGAACTCTGTGTAGTAGTTTCTCCTGTATGCTCTACATTTATACTCTGTTTCTTCTGCATTATTGACTGTTACGTTAAGGGTTTTCTCTTGTTCACTGTTCAGATTCTGTAACTGATTATTTTTGTACCAGTGAAACTCCCATCCAGTCCCCTGCTGCAGCTCACAGCTCAGAGTGACGGTGTCTCCAGTGTAGACAAAGCTCTGAAGATTCACTCTCACAGTCGGTTTGGGTTTTGCTGTTGGTATGAAATGATGAAGGAGTCAGAGCTGCTTTTCACTTTACAACATAAGCAGTAGATTCACTGTGTCTAACAGATACTTTGTGTCTAAAACAATCATATATAATTTATACAGTCATGTTTTCTTACACGGCCGGTATTCAGTATATTTTCTATGGAACAAAATTCATGATTGGATTGAAGTCCAGAAACACTGTATTTACTGATTTTAGATTGTTATTTTATGGATCCTGCACAAATCGTACACCACCAACTGAACATATCTGCAATGAGCAAAACATTACTTCCTATAGTAAAGCCATGGCAGAATATATAATATTATAAAACTAAAATATTATAAAGTATTTGAATCACCATACATATTAATACCTAGAAATATAGCCAACAGAAGTGAATCAGGATCAGGTGAAGATAATGAGGCTCATATTTAAATGTCATGAGAGACTTCAACCCTTAGGTGATGTTACTTTCTTCTTTGTTAATGTTCACTGTGTTCTATTAATCAGACTGTCTCACCACACACAGTTATACTGGAAAATTAATATAAAACCCAGATGCTACTGAAAGAGACATGATGATTCTTGTGAAAGAAATTGGTGTCTACTAGACAGGGAAGTGAAATTTAACATTAAAGAAACAGGGACTCAGTTACTGACAGCTCAAAATCTGAACCCTAAAAAATAATGTTAACATATTAAATAACTAATAAAAACATAGACAATAAAAAACACAGACTCATGTGATATAGTCAGTGTAACAACGTTACTGGAGTGTGAGGAGCGTGAGCCTTGTGGGAGTAATTTTTTGAATGGTTTAGAGTGTTTAAAGTGGTTTAGAGTGTTTAAAGTGTTTTTGAGTGTTTTAGAGTGTTTAGAGTGTATTTGAATGCATTCTTGTTTGTGTTTGTATGAAACAATCAGAGGACAGCATGGTTGGGTTGTCAGGCACCACCTTAATTCATTGGTCACCTCTATTTACAGTTTTAACAATGAAGGGTTTAACACTACGAAGTTTGGGTGCGAGATTGTACGGCCTGTGTAGAATCAGTAGCAGTGGGAGTAATGTCCGTCTGGCAGACTTTGTTGACAGTAGATGAGACTTGGATGGAGTTTCAATCTTAGTATAGCCAGGGTTGGAGCTGTGCCCAAGGTCCTGAGCAGAAGTGCAGCGTGTCATAGGAAGCCAAGGGTAGAGGAATAATTGGGAGGAAACTGTGATTAAAACTATAGCAGGTGTAGAAGTGAAAGAAAACATTGTTTGCAAGGAATTAAAACTAAGCAATCTAAGACAGAGCAGTGGCCCTGAAGCGTGCCCATGTTGTCCTCGGAGGTGAGAATGAACTGGTTGATGAAAACATAGTCCCACTGACAAGAGCAAACAAGCCTATTATTATTTTTTATGACTGACCTCGGAAGTCCGATTATAATGGTATTCGAAAAAGTTAAAAAGTAATAGATAATGGTGTCGAAACAGAACCTGATATTTCAAAAAGAAAATAGGAGTGACTTTCTCAACAAAGAGGGCATGGTTTGAATATTATGAACCGATAAGAGAAAAAGAATAAAAAGACTGTGTTTTGTGATGCTTATTTTGGAGGTTGTTGGGATGTTCATTCGTGAGCAGCTCAATTCTTGTAACCAGCACTGATTGCAAATAAAACCTTGTATCTGTATTCATCTAGTCTGCATGATTCGTCTTCTTTAGTTAGAGTCTTGCTCAACTGAGCTGTCGGGTCACTGTGGAGTTTGGAGTCAGATTATATATAGCGAAGTATTAATTGAGTAGAGTTAAGTAGTGCATTATAGTATCAGACAAAAATATTTTCCACATTGTTTTGGTGACCCAGACGTGATTGGAAAATACGTGATTGGAACAAGGCGCAGTGGAGCCCCGGACCTGGGACCTGTGGTTACGGCCGCCACCCATGGGTCAGACACTTGGATCCATCTGGGACAAAGGTAAGGCAGAAGTCTGCTTAATCAAAATTCTGCATTAGTTGTGTGTGGTCTGGGGAGGCAGAGGCGCCCAGGCCGAGGACGGATCAGCCCTGTTTCGTCTTGATAGAGTATTAGTAAGTTAAAGTTATAAAATCATATGATAAAAATTGCATGACCAATGCATGATAAAGACTGGATGGTGTCAGGTGTGTGAATGAACTAAAAATCATCCCTGCGGGGTTCAGTATGATCGAAAGTCCTGGTGAGTTCCAGGTTGTATGAGAGAAAGTCCTGTGAAAAAGACCTTGTTCCAGAGCGTTCAGTAGCAGAAATTAAATTCTGTGAACAAGAACACTGTCAATGGGAGAAAAGCAAGAGTTAAGTAACAGGTGCATCAAGTAAAAAATTCCTGGATCCCGGGTGATACAGTGAAAGGAATTTACAGAGCAATAAAGAGAATAAAGAGAAATACAGAGAAACAAGCCCAGGCCCGGGTAAAATTCCCGGGTCCAAGTGATAGTGACGAAAGAGAAAAAAAACGAAGAGAAAAAGTGCTAAGTAGAAATTACTGGATCCAGGTGATAGTGAAGAGAGAAAAAATAAAGACAAAAAAACAGAAGAAAATAAAAAAAAATAAATTGTGTTTGTCTTTGTTGCTGTTGTGGTATACCTGAGGATTACTGTGCGGTTTTGAATCTAGGTGATGGTACTGCATGGCTAGTTTTGCATTTTGTGAAAAGCTAAAGGTGTTATTGAAATGGTTCCAACTTAAAATTAAGATAAATATTGTGTTGAAACGATCACTCACAGGTGGACGGTAAAAGACGGTAAATAGGTACCAGTACTAGGCTAGAACCTAGAGAACTAATTGGCTGATAAATCTATATAAAACAGGCATGAGCCTATGGCAGCAAATTTATAGTGAACTTCGACACGAAGCCGCCTCGCATTTACACCCACCCTTAGAAGAAATCCTGCTCTGTCTTAGCTCATTGACCGTAGTAAAAGAAAACAATATTTTCGGAAAAGACCCTATTGTAGTGGCAAGAAGTGTCATTGTTAGGAGGCGACGGAACAGCGATAGCAAAAACCTGAACCAGAAATACATGCTGGTAGCTGAACTATCCATAATAACTAACAGACAGATCACCTGAGGGGAACTAGAAAGGTGGTTACTGAATTCATACACCATCATACTGACATCACAGATATAATTGACACTGAGTGCAGAACCAGTTGGATAGGTCAGCTTTTTCTGCCCGGGGTGAAACTGAGCCCATACGAATAGAATCTGAGTTTGGCCGACACTGTCTCTGAATGGTAGAGCTGCTTGTATCTGCACGCACGGGGAGACACCATGTCAGAGCCTATTTTACCATTTCAGAAAAATTAAGTGGGGAGATTTCTAACATTACAAGGAAGGCAGAGAAACGTGGGTTGAGACTACATCTACGTAATCCACAGCCCTTCCAGCCAACCACTTGCAAGTTCGAGAGAGAATTTGCTGAAGCAGCCCTAGAATTATTAAATAAGGAAATGGGAAAACTTACTTAAAGGTAAAGGTTAACATAGCAAAGAGGTCCTAGAGGTCCTCAACACTGAGGCTTGGATCAGCATCTGGCAGTTGGGACGGGATCGCAGGCTTTATAGAAGGTTCACTGCAGGTGACCTGACAGTTGATCCACAAGTATCAGTACAAAATTAATTTGTGAGACCATTTATATCCCTGTCTTTAAAGTTTAGAGCTGTTTACGTGAAATACCCAAGAAAAGAAACATTCTAGGTATCCTGTCACTGCAATTGAGTGTGTGTGTGTGCATGTGTGTGTGTGTGCAGAAAAGATTCTGCTGTGAAATAAAAGGAGAAGTGAGACAGGCATTAAAGAAGAAAGAGGAACGGAGAAAAGAAGAGAAAGAAGTGAATACAAAACAAGAGAAGACTGGAAGTGAACCACCCCTATACTAAGAAGAACAAGGTGTAAGTGGGAAAAGAACCGGAATTTACCCATCGTTAACGGCATACGAACGTGATGGGTCAAGTTGGGACGAAGTGGAGATATCAGTAAGCAATCCGATTAAGGGGAAGTTAAGGAAGAGCAGAGAGACAGGTGATGAGCAATTAAGGGATGGTGAGAGAAGAGAAGAAGAAGAATATGAAGGCGAGGTGGAGAGGCTGCAAAATGCAAAAAGGGAGTGCGATGATTATCTGCAGACATAAATGGGTCTGGGTTGGATGCACTCTACACCGATGGATATCAGTGAAAAACAACCACTACCATATTCAGCCAAGCCCTCAGCAACACAGTCGACACCATCAGAGGCATCGAGTGAGTATGAGGAACCTGTGACAACAGGAACGAGAAGTGCTACAAGCAATGTGCGACCAGTGGTGGAACCAACAGAACCACCAGCGAGACGAATGCATGAAAAGAGAAGGCATGACAGCCTAGAAAGGCGTGTCAGCGGCACACTCTACATCGAGTCAAGAGAAGATGCAGAGAAAAGACAAAGGTGTACCAGTGAATACGCGTATGGGCAGGAGAACACCCAGGAGTTAGCATGACAGTTGCAAGACTTAGAGGAGTGAGTAAACCAAACAGTATCCGGATTGGAAAATCAGATGAGAGAATGCTTAAAGCACCGCAGAGATACAGAGAGGAAGATGAAGATGAAGCAGGAATGAACCCAGTAGTTCCAGGCACACATTATACATTATGTGGATCAACACAGGAAAAAGATGAAAAAGACAAAGGAAGCTTCAGTAGCTCTGTTGACTCAACTATACAAGACACAACTTGGGGAGCTCAATAGGGCAAAACAGAAAGAGAGAGAAAAAGAAAAAGGAGGGAAAATGCAAGTTGCAGTAGTTGTTCCAGTAACACAAGAACTTGTACAGAGTAATCAAACACTAGGTGTGTTTGACTTAAAACGGCACTGTGCAGACCGATAGGTGTAAGACATTAAAGTATTGCGAGAGCGGTTCTAGAGCATATTCAAGCGCACAAACTAAACCGATCAACATTTACTTAATTCCTCTACACTCCGGGGGCAAAATTCGAAATAAAACATTAGATTAAAATCATTTGGGGCTTGGGGCTTTACTCATACTCTTAATCAATAAATATATTTAAAAAAATGCAGCTTGTCATGTTACAATAAAACTACAAAACATAAATTCCTTTGTCCTGAATACTTTTACATGTTGGAAGACATAAAGTTATAGTTTTACCTCTATTCTTTTATTTGTTATTTGTAAAATGTTTCTAAACAGTTTCATTGAATCTCACCAGCCACAAAGAACAAAAACTTTTAAAGATGTGTATTTGAAGATTATTTTGACATTCTGGGATGAAAAAGGAATGAAAATCACATTTTTTCTTACCCCTTCTAACAAACCTGTGATGAAAAGAGGAAATACTCATGACATACCTCTCATTGTAATCTTGACAGTATTACTGAGCCTTGTGTAGTAGTAATAGCCGTGGTTTCTCCTGCGTGCTCCACACTTGTACTCTGTTTCTCCTGCATTATCGACTGTCATTTTAAGTGTGTTCTCTTGTTCACTGTTCAGATTCTGTAACAGCTGATTATTTCTGTACCAGAGAAACTCCCATCCAGTCCCCTGCTGCAGCTCACAGCTCAGAGTGACGGTGTCTCCAGTGTAGACGGAGCTCTGAGGATTCACTCTCACAGTCGGTTTGGGTTTTGCTGTTGGTATGAAATGATGAAGGAGTCAGAGCTGCTTTTCCCTTTACAACATAAGCAGTAGATTCACTGTGTCTAACAGATGCTTTGTGTCTAAAACAAACATTTATATTTAACATTTGATACAAGATGTTAAAGCTGTATGTTTTCTTACACGGCTGGTATTCAGTAAAATTCCTATGTAACTAAATTTTCAAAATTCATGAGAGAGAACGTTTTCATTCACCTTAAAGACACAGATGACACACAGTTGAGGGTCACTACACACGTCATTTAAAATATTTGAAAGTTCATTTTTCAATCTGACTTTTGGCTTTTTGAAAAAATGTAAGTTAAAATTCTATATATATGCTAATTAATGAATATATGTAAGGCAAACTAGAAAAATGTATTAGGAGTATCTACAGCTGGATTTCAAAGAACTGTAAATGGATAGTGGCGGTCAGCATGTCTGCAAAGCTTACACATTTTATACAGATGACAGCAGAACAAGTTTTAAATGTTTTAAATATTTAAATGACCGAATACATTAATAACTAGAAATATAGCCAACAGAACAGAAGTGAATCAGGGATTATTTTCCCAGCAGTGTTCGTGTGAACAAACATCAGTCAAGTGAAGAGAAGATAATGAGGCTTGTTCATAATGCTTAATATTAAGAAATCAGGGGCATCATGGAGCATTTCATTTAGCACTAGTTATGTCAGTTGCTCTTTTATGCTGCTGTCAATAAAATTTAATATAAAATTGTTTTATATTTAATGTGTTAAGACATTTAAGCAGCATAAAACTATTTGAGATTTAAAACTATTTATTCAAATCTGATGTTGCAGCCATACTCCATGAAAACTGTATTAATAAATCAGGAACAAATTACCAAATTGTGCACAACCTTTTCAACTTCAAAACAAAACAAAATATAGAGACAATATAAAGGATAAACTACATATAAATCACCTTGAGCCTGGGCCACTGGTATAAGTGAAATCAGCACTAAAAAGGAAACAGAAACAGAACATGACATAAATATGTAAAATATTCAGTCTGCTAATGAAAACAGAACATTTTAGACACACAGAACCCACAAGATTAAATATTCTTCAGGAAATCTAAACTACCATCTATAAGAAATACATTTTAACCTCTCTAAATAATAAATATGCAATAACTTGATTCATATGATTTATACAAAGGTCACTTTTCTGCTCATGAAAGTGTTTAATTTAAATTATTGTGCAAAGTAACCAAATATATACTTTGCTTTTATTTTTTGTTATTTTATTTTTATTTTACTTTACTTTACTTTTGCTATTCTTTACTTTTTAATAGGTCATAGACCAGGCTGTTTTATATATAAAGTTTAATTTTATTAAAGGTTTGTACACACTTGCTGGAGTAAAAGTTTCTGGTCCATTTTCTCATTTAAAAGTTTTTCCACTCCCTTGCTTCTCAACTCCACATGAAATTACCGAATGAATTAATTGTATTATTTTATATCCAATGTTGTTTTTGTTCTTTTGGCAGCTCCCTGTTCAGAGTCGCCACAGCAGATCATCTTTTCCACATATTTGATTTGAGGATCATTTTTCGGGCCTATTTGAATTTACTCATGAGGTGACATCATGAGTAGTTTTGAACACCATTTTTATTATTGCTTTATTTTCCTCTCCAAGATACATATCAGTAACAAGTGCCATGATGAGGAGATAATCAGTGTTATTCACGGCACTTTTCAGTGGTCATAATGTTATGCCTGATCGGTGTATATATGTAAGTATATCCACTTCAGCATGTAATATTCTAAACATGTCTTCACCACTGCCCATTATTTGTAAATACATATTTAGACCACATATATCACTATTTATAATACCTGCTAAATCTCCTTTACAAAAGATATCCATTCCTCTGTACACATCACCTCCTCATAGCTTTATATATTTATTTGTAATTTATTGTAAATAAGCACTTCTGGTTAGATGCTAACTGCATTTCACTGGCTTTGTATGTGTACTATGCACAATGACAAAGTTGATTCAAATCTAATGCATCTCCACTTCTAATTCTGACTGCAGGAGAACACGGAGTGACCACTCTGCGCTGAACATCGACGGGTCCAACGTGGAAATCGTCAAGAGCGCCAAATTTCTTGGTGTTCATCTGACAGGGGACCTCATCGGGTCACTCAACACCAGCTCCGTCACCAAGAAAGCCCAGCAGCATCTCTACTTCCTGCGAAGGCTGAGGAAGGCTCATCTTCCACGTCCCATCCTGGCTACCTTCTACAGAGGGACCATCGAGAGCATCCTGAGCAGCTGCATCACTGCCTGGTTTGGGAATTGCAAGACCCTGCAGCGGATAGTGAGGATAGCTGAAAAGATCATCGGAGTCTCTCTTCCCTCTATTATGCACATTTACTCCACACACTGCATCTGTAAAGCTAACAGCATTATGGATGATCCCACACACCCCTCACACACACTCTTCACCCTTCTGCCATCTGGAAAGAGGTACCGAGGCATTCAGACCTGCACAACCAGACTGTTAAACAGCTTCTTCCCTCAGGCAATCAGGTATCTCAACAGAGAACTGAACTGTGCTGAACATGGTTGTTTTACACACACACACACACACACAACAGAGAGCTGGTCTCACCAAAGAACTGATCTGAGCTGGACACACACACACACAGACACACACACATGCACAAAATTTGTCCTGTTTACATGCACACATCACTTACATTGATCTTGTTTACACTTTGAATATTTTATAAATACTTTAAATATTTTAAACTGTTCACTTAGTCACTTTAATTACATGTATCTGTTTTAACTTAATTACTTCTGTTACTTCTACTGATATATTCACTGTCCTAACCTGTTTCTATACGTCTGTGCATCCACTGTTAACACTGTTTTTTGCACAATAGTCAGCATTATATGTCTTGTCTGTCTGCACTGTTTTGTCTTGTCATCTGTCTTGTGCACTTATGTTGTATGTTTAGTTTCTAGAGAATGCTCCTAGTAGGAATAGTATAGCTCTATGTTTGTCTGCATCACCTGTACTTTGTTTTTGTTCTGTGTAGCACCTCTGGTCCAGGAGGAACGTTCTTTCACTTCACTGTGTACTGCATCAGCTATATATGGTTGAAGTGACAATAAAGCTTCTTTGACTTTGACTTTCACTCTATTGTTTTGTGCATGATTCAGGTGTGAGGCTCAGAATTTGGAATCAAAACCCTGAATGCAAGCAACAAGCAAACATTTTCAGTCTGATCAACTTTTGGCTTTAAAACAACACAATAAGTGTCAGTTTGGTGACCTTTATCCACCTAGAGTTTACAGTTGAAAGGTTTTAAGTCAGTTGTTGCTTTGACACATCAAGCTTCACACCTCCTCCCCTTCTTCACTGCTGAACAACCCTGAATTAAAAAAAGAAGCTAAACCACAACTGGAAGACACTTCTCTGTTCTCACACCTCAGAAACTGTCACTGCACTCTGTGTGTCACTGTACAAGGCTAACAAGAAGTGTTTCTTTCTGCATAATTCTTTGATAGATTTGACACAAATTAGTAAATTAGTAAAAAAAACTAGACAATAGTTTGGTGTTAGTGTGTATTACATTGAACTTATCGCACTAAGATGCTTAACAGTACAGACCATAATAGTAACAAAATGTTACTGTAGGTTATACAATATTTTCTCTTTTTGAAGATGTCCTGGCTTTACCATAGTTCAATAAGTGTCAGTGGAGTTAAATTTATCCACATTAAAACATTAAAAAGTTGAAATAAAAGAGAGCTATTGCTTTCACATGCACATTTTCACCCCTGCACATTTTTTTCACACCTTCATTTCTTCACACCTGAATGTTTACCAGCGAGCTGCTCTCTGTTCTCAGGTCTGTAACACTGTCACTGCTCTGTGTGTACAGGACTAAGGAAAAGTGTTTGTTTTTGCACATGCATTGCTATTATTTTTAAAATAGAAATAATAATTAGTAATTATTAATAAATAATGATTTGTGATCTTTTTAAAGGCTGTGCATTAGTTTGGTATTAATCTGTATTAGAGGGAACAAGTATCCCTGAACAGACCATAATAGTAACAAAAATGGCAACGTTATTAGGTATTTTCTCAGAAGTTCTTGTTAATGCTAAAATGCTTTTGTTAAAACTTTTAGCACATCCAGAAGACTCTGGTTCCACCATGTGATTAATGGGTCAGGGCTGTTTTGGCAGCAAACGGGAGAGCAACACAATAATTAGGCAGATGGTCATAATGTTATGGCTGATCAGTGTATAACCGGTTGTTGTTCCTAATAAACCAGTTGTTCCTAATAAAATGGCCAGTGAGGATATGTTCTGAAATCTTATCACTCTGAATAGTTGTTTTGTCTCCTGTTTGGCTTTAAAAGAGTTCAATGAGTGTCAGTGGAGTTAAATTTACCCTCATTATCAACAGTTAAAAAAGAAAAAGCTAGTTGTTGCTATAACACATCCATCTTCACACCCCCTCCCCTTTTACTGTTCGCAGCTAAATTTCCACCACTACATGAAAATAGAAAAAGAAACCACATCTGCACACTGCTCTCTGTTCTCAGGCCTCTAACACTGTCACTGCTCTGTGTGTACAGGACTAATGAGAAGTGTTTGAAGAATGATGAATGTGAGAAGTGTATTTTAAAAATGTGAAGTACATTAGTTTGGTATTAGTGTGTATTAGAGTGCACATGTTTCCCTGTACAGTCCATAATAGAAACAAAAACGGAAATGTAGACTATACAGGAAACACCACCAGAAGGAGACCATCAGATACAAATTCCAACAATAAAGACTCATTTACTCTCATTAGATTAAACCCTGTGTTTTAAACTCGCTCTACTTGTTCTCTTACCTGTTGAACTATCATAGTTACTGAGAGTAGATACACATCAAACTAAACCCTTCTCATAACAGATATGGAGACACTGATCCACCTGAGCAGTCATGCTGAAGTACACACAATGTCCTAATCACACAATAAGATCATCACTCAGGACATTCAGACTGCAGATGAACAACTTTATACCCCACCACTCACTCTAATGAAGACACAAAGAGAACATTTACTCACAGAGCATCACAGAGAGTGGACTGAGCTCCATCCTGTCCCTCTAATGACTGACTGACTGACAGAGCAGAGGTGTGTGTTAAAGCTTTACCACTTCCTGTGTTGTAACAGAGTGAGTGAGTGGGAGAGAGAGAGAGAGAGAGATAGAAAGAGATAGATAGAGAGAGAGAGATACCCACCACAATGTCTGATTATGACTCGTCTTGTATGTAGATTCTGACACATGAACGTTCAGTTCAGTGTAAAAGTTGTCAATGTCAGTTGTGGTGTCTGGATCCCTGTCATAGCATAATGTTCTAGTGTTGCTGGGTTGTTGTTTTTTTTTGGCAAATTGTTTGATGCTTTTGCAATTGTTTTCATTGTAATCATAAGTTTGTATACACCTTTTTATTCAATGTTTTTTGCTCTCCTTTGTATTCAACTTTGTATATTAATACTGAAGATGTTGAAATTGACAGTATAAAATATGGAATTATGTAGCCCACAAAAACATGTTAAATAACCCAGAATATAATTTTGATTCTTTAAAGTAGCCACCTTTTGCTCAGAGATGTTGAGTACTTGTTAGCTGCTCTTCACTCACTTTCCAGTCCAAATCATCACAATCCACCTCAGTGGGATTTAGATCAGGTGAGTGTGGAACTCAGGTCATCTGATGCAGCACTACATCACTCTCTTTCTTGAACATATAACTCTTATATGTTTGTGGTTATTGTCCTGTTGGAAAACAAATGATGGCCTCAACAGGTACAAACTAGATGGAATGGCATGTTGCTGCAAAATGCTGTGGTAGCCATGCTGGTTAATTGTGCTCTCAATTTTGACACCAACAGTGTTACCAGCAAATCACCCCAACACCATCACACCTCCTCCTCCATGCTTCACACATTCAGGAATGTCCATTTCTTGTGTTTCTTGGTCCAACCAAGTCTCTTCTGAAGTAATGGTTTCTTTGCCACAATTTGACCATAAAGGCCTGACTCACACAGGCTCCTATGAACAGTGGAAAATGTCTGCCGTATGAGAGGAGCAGGACAGTGGTGAGGTGTGCTGTAGGTCAGACAGTGGAGTTCAAAGTGGAGGTGGGACTGCATCAGGGATCGGCTCTGAGCCCCTTCCTGTTTGCTATGGTGATGGACCAGTTGTCAGAGGAGGCCAGACAGGAGTCTCCTTGGACAATAATGTTTGCAGATGACATTGTGATCTGTAGTCAGAGTTATTGCTTTAACACATCCAGCTTCATACCTCCTCCCCTTCTTCACTGCTGAACAGACAAAAAAAAGAAGCTAAACCACAACTGCCAACTTCTCTCTGTCCTCAGGCCTCTAGCTGCCTGTGGATTGATCTGAATAAAGACGATGGACTTGAAAATATGGACGGCTGGTAACTTTTATTGAGCAAAAGGCCTAGAACTGGGAGGAGACCACTCTCCCTTTCTTTGTTCCCATGTTTCCCTTCCCATTACATCACCCTCCATCACGGAGGACACAATACCAAAATAAAAGTCCTTAGAGAACACATGGAGAAATACAGTAGAATACAAAAAACATTAAACAACTTCACAATATCATCAATGCCCATATATAATATAACCAGTAATGATAATAGTATAGTGTTCCAGTAACAAGATAATAGGTAATAATAATAATAATAATAATAAATAACCCTAATAAATTGGCCAGTGAGGGTATGACCAGCTGACGCTGCTGTGTTTCTGACTATAAACGGTGATTTTCCGTGTGTCTTTAAAAGATTTCAGTGATGTCAGTGGAGTTTACCCATTTACCCACATTATCAGAAGTTAAAAGTTAGTCACTGCTTTCACAAGTACATCTTCACACTTCACCTCCCTCACCCCCCAGAAATAATATGTGTTTTACACAGTCAGGTGTTTGTTTTTGCTGTAATGAATCCTCACTACAAATTCAGTTCCTCTGACAGAGGAGGTCGATTATGGACAGGCTTCCTCTCAGAGAATCAGCAGCTGGAGAAGAGATTCTTTACAGAGATCCATTTATTAAACAGTCTCTGTCTCTGCACTACACTGAAACTGGAACGTATGGAAACAACATTAGTTCCTATGACAGGCTTTCTGACAGTTTTAATGTGTATGTTTGTATAAGGCTAGAGTTTTAACTTCACCATATTGATGTGTTGAAATGTGTTATATTCACCTGCTCTCAGTGTGTGTCTCGTCCCTGCAGCAGATTATAACTTCTTTTTATTAATGGTGTGTAAATAAGTAAAATGTTAAATGTACCTGTAAAGTTCCTACATAAATGTGCACAGCGCCCTCTATCTGTTGAATGATGGTATATTGGAGTGAAATCCAGGGTTTCTCACAGCAGGTTTAATGGGACATGCTGTGGGTAAGCTGTGTGCTTTGAGTGGTTCAGAGATTTATCAGGAAAAGTGAATAAAACAAAAATTACTCTTTGCTATCAAGTATTTCTGTAATGAACACTTTATGGCCATGTGATCTACTAATGATGAATGTGTGTGCAGCTACAAACCCTACAAGTGTTTATAATAAACCTCTCAACAATCAGGACAAAAAATAAGGAACACCCTAACAAGTTTCTTTAAACTAGTTATTGTGTATTGTTTATTCTAAGCCATGAGTTTATAGTGTGCTGGAAATAAATGATTATAGAAATAAATTCAATGTAGAATTGGTTCCTTTGTCTGAGAGCAAACAGGGCAAATAGTTTCTAATGCTAATAATACCACAGAGATTAAATCAGTTATCAGTCATAAGTCAGTATCAGGAAGGAGATAAATCCTATATACAGCTGTGCTTTCCTGAAATAATATTTCATGCTTGACCACACAAAATACCAACCATTAAAATTACTCAGTTCTGATCGATATATTTAACTTTAATAATCACATAACTTTCATTTAAATCAGATGATACTTTATGTTCAAATCTGATTTATGTTGATGTTTAGAATAATAAATAAATGTTCTCTCTTCTTTACTTTAAACATCAATAGTAACACACTGTAAACACAGTTCCAGACATCCACCCATCTCTCTATTACAAAGACATGTCTCAGGTTTTCTGTATCTATAGACCAGCAGGTGGAAAAGGAATATTTTATCAAACTTATTTAAATAGCTGAGATGTTAATGTTGTCCCGCACACAGCCGCTAGATGGCGCCGGGAGCTCGTGCAGTGCTGCCGGAAGTGACACGTGCATGAAAGCAACGTATTTATGAATACAGTGTTTTGTTCAGTAATTGTTTAAGGATATTTCATGTTTTCAGTCTTTATACAGTCCATAAAGCAGCTGGGATTACTATCCAGTATCCACTCATCCACTACTTATACAGTTGGGACTCCACAGAGGCCTCAGTCACTGTTTTTTCCCTTCTTCCACCCAGCAGTCTAAAACTGAAATATTCCCAAATTGTTGGATTCCTGGTTTAATCACAGCAAACTCTTCTGTGTTGATATCAGGATAAACTGAGGTCTAAGAACACCAGAGGAAATTCATCAAATAAATGTGTTCCCTCTTGCTGTTTTTTGTTTGTCATTACTTAAAAACATGGAAACACTATTACGATATACAGTGATGTACAATAAAGAAGTACAAGAAGGAGCAGAATCTCCCCCAAATCCACCAAAACACTCAGCCTCAGAGCAACAGCATTAGAGGATCACTCAAGAATTTCCCAGAGAACTACAAGGACAATAACAAGTTAAGATAAAAACCTGTTCTTCATACCATATATGGAAATGTGGGTGTGTCTTCAAATCCATATATTGATAGTTAGAATAATGTTCTTCCAGCTCATGTACACTGATTTACTTTCAGAGATTTTGTGAATGCATAATATCTATATTCCTCTTCCAATGCTTTATTAAAATAGGTATTGTGCATGCATAAAACTTTAATACAAACATTATTTAATCTACAAACAAAGTCATATCAGGACATTTATGAACACAGTGAGATGAGTTACAAAGCATCAGGTCATTTGTAAAGACAAAAATATGAACTATAAAAATCTCTATAAACATTTAGAAAGAGAAAATTTTCAAAAGCAACATGTATTTAAAAAGCACTATTTACTTTCATCATAATTCATTCATCAGTGAAGTTTTGTACATCAACAAGATTCTAATTTTCTGTTAGAAATCAGTGACGGCCTTACAGACTTCACTCACGTTTCCAAAAACCAACCAAAAGCACTGAAGTGTAAGTATATGAGAAAAAGAAAAATAAACATTTTCATTAAAATATGTAAATGAGCCACAAACATAAATTAATGTACTTTCAGTGGAATTAGTATATGAGTAACAGAAAAATCTGTATTTTAGACTCTCGTTTCTGACCTTATTTTTCTTGTACTTGTATAGCATGTATCCAGTTAAAAGTGCATTAATACAATTATATTTATTATGAATTATCTATTTTTAAATGCTTTAAAATATGCAAATGTGCCACATGTATATATACAGAATGTGTACAAAAAGAGTAAAAAAAAAATTAAGTAAAAACTTAATAAGAAATGTTCCTGTATATAGATTGTACTGCTGTGTACAGGAAGGGGAAAAGAAGACACTAAACAAACTAGTGTCCATCCTGGACAATGCATCACATCCCCTCCATGACTTATTGGTCAAACAGCTGCAGCAAGGACCGGTAAAGGAGAATAGTTCATCCCATAGTTCTGTACCAGGATGTTATTGTGTCTGTTCCTTAAATACACTATATTGCCAAAAGTATTCGCTCACCCATCCAAATAATCAGAATCAGGTGATCCAATCACTTCCATGGCCACAGGTGTATAAAATCAAGCACCTAGGCATGCAGACTGTTTTTACAAACATTTGTGAAAGAATGGGTCGCTCTCAGGAGCTCAGTGAATTCCAGCGTGGAACTGTGATAGGATGCCACCTGTGCAACAAATCCAGTCGTGAAATTTCCTCACTCCTAAATATTCCACAGTCAACTGTCAGCTGTATTATAAGAACGTGGAAGTGTTTGGGAATGACAGCAACTCAGCCACGAAGGGGTAGGCCACGTAAACTGACGGAGCGGGGTCAGCGGATGCTGAGGCGCATAGTGCGAAGAGGTCGCCAACTTTCTGCAGAGTCAATCGCTACAGACCTCCAAACTTCATGTGGCCTTCAGATTAGCTCAAGAACAGTGCGCAGAGAGCTTCATGGAATGGGTTTCCATGGCCGAGCAGCTGCATCCAAGCCATACATCACCAAGTGCAATGCAAAGCGTCGGATGCAGTGGTGTAAAGCACGCCGCCACTGGACTCTAGAGCAGTGGAGACGCGTTCTCTGGAGTGACGAATCGCGCTTCTCCATCTGGCAATCTGATGGACGAGTCTGGGTTTGGTGGTTGCCAGGAGAACGGTACTTGTCTGACTGCATTGTGCCAAGTGTAAAGTTTGGTGGAGGGGGGATTATGGTGTGGGGTTGTTTTTCAGGAGCTGGGCTTGGCCCCTTAGTTCCAGTGAAAGGAACTCTGAATGCTTCAGCATACCAAGACATTTTGGACAGTTCCATGCTCCCAACTTTGTGGGAACAGTTTGGAGCCGGCCCCTTCCTCTTCCAACATGACTGTGCACCAGTGACCAAAGCAAGGTCCATAAAGACATGGATGACAGAGTCTGGTGTGGAGGAACTTGACTGGCCTGCACAGAGTCCTGACCTCAACCTGATAGAACACCTTTGGGATGAATTAGAGTGGAGACTGAGAGCCAGGCCTTCTCGTCCAACATCAGTGTGTGACCTCACAAATGCGCTTCTGGAAGAACGGTCAAAAATTCCCATAAACACACTCCTAAACCTTGTGGACAGCCTTTCCAGAAGAGTTGAAGCTGTTATAGCTGCAAAGGGTGGACCGACGTCATATTGAACCCTATGGATTAGGAATGGGATGTCACTTAAGTTCATATGCGAGTCAAGGCAGGTGAGCGAATACTTTTGGCAATATAGTGTAAGTGCACTGGGCTTCTGTTGGTGGGATTCTGTTTACTGCACTGCTGCTAATCACTATATAATTACACTGATGCAGATTATTGTGGATGATCAGTTCTACTGTGCTGCATATCAATTGTTAATACTTGCTGTATGTATATAGTTATTCATTTTATTTTTTATTAATAAGAGATTATTTATTATATTACTCTTATTATTATTATTATTATTATTATTATTATTATTATTATTATTATTATTATTATTATTATTATTCAATAGGTTTTCCTTCTATCTGTTTGATAACTGTAGCATCATCAGAACAGACACATGGCTGACTGCAGAGAGAAAGAAAGAGACAATAAATACATTTATAAATACATTTCTCCTGATATTGCTGTCACTGATGTTATAAACTAGTTAACTTGTTGAATCAGTGACTGAGGAAACAAATCAGTTATTCAAGTAATTTGCTGTGTCAGTATTTTGTATTTTCATAGTTAACTATGCCATAGACCTGTCCAGGGTGTACCCCTGCCTTTCACCCTATGTGCGCTGGGATAGGCTCCAGCAGACCCCCGTGACCCTAGGAATCCTAGGAATAAGTGGGTATAAACAATGAATGAATGAATGAATGAACTCTGCCATAACTGTCCATGTAGACTGAGATGATGGAAAGTTATCTAGACAGCTTCCAAACAAACATGGATGAATTCTTACATTTTCTGTGAGGTGGGGTTTTGTGTACATGGATACTGTAATTGCTAGATAACAAAATCTCTCTAATGCAGCTTTTTAAAATCTTTCTAACTTCATGGTGTTTGGTTTGTACAGGGTGGGGCACAGAAACTTCCTTTTCCTGAAGGCGCATTGTGAAGGGTGGTTAGGGCATAGAAAAGTGGGGATGGGCGTGGCCCAAGCTTCGATGCCAGTTTTGAGAGCAATGTTCCCCGGACGGCTCATCTCGATTCGAGCAGCGCGCTTGCCCGATCTAATGCCCTGTGATTTTTTTTATGGGGATCCCTCAAGGCAGAGGTTTTTAAACATCGCCCCACAAACCTGCTTCAGCTGAAGAATGTTATTCGGCAGGAAATAGCTCGAATTCCGGTGGACATGTTGGAAGAGGGAAACGTCAGAAATCAGTTGCATCAGTGCCTAGAGAACGTTGGCCACCACCTTCAAGATATTTTGTTTAAAACAGCATGATTCGAAATTTGAAATTATGTTCTTTCATTATCAAAAAATAAATTTTGTTCATCAGCAACAATTTTTCTTTCATTCGCCTTCAAAAAAGGAAGTTTTTGCGCCCCACCCTGTATTTTAAGATTTATGCTGTAAAAGTCATGAGTCTTACCTCCATGTTGTTCTTCAGCTCTGAGTAGACGGTATCATCAGTCACACTGGCCTTTCCAAGTAGAAATCAGATATCATGAATTAATTTTCTGAAATATTTTAACTTCAGTCCAATTTAAATTATCACACAGAAAATTATCTAGATATGAAATCACACATAACTAAAATACATTAATTTAACTCTTAGGTAAGGAGTCCCCAATGTTAGCATTGTGACATTTTCTGACATCTTATTAAATCTTCATGACTTGGTAACAGGACAGATAGCAGATTTATAGCAGAGAAAAAAGTCTGGTGAGAGAATGACTGTTTATATTGTATGTACTGTAACACAAGTGATAACAGGATCTAAATTTGCAGATAGGAAAGCTGCTGTGGTAAAACACTATGTGCAGTAATAGGAAAATAATCACCTTCAGTGTATGAACTCTGAAGCTGTTTCATCACCCCACACTGTTACTGATTATTTTCCTATAACAGCACAACAACGTGTTTTATGCATTACATTAAACAAGAGTAGGGTGCAGGTGATCTATGAAACATGAAATAAAACTTCATTTTGCTCTACCTTTTATTCTCTTTGCTGTGTTTGTTGGAATTATTTCAATCTCAGAATAAATTGCATCAGCATCAGCACCTGCAGTAGCTGAAAACAAAACCATCCCATTTATCTTTATCTTTTCTATACATCGGTCATTATCAGTCACCTGCCAAAACTACACTGACCCCTAGCTGCTTTTTTTTTTAGAGTAGATCTTTAAATTCTGGCATTTATTTGCTTCATTTATCATTCAGCATGTGGCATTTTAACAGTGTGATAAGTTTTAAATGATTAGTGCTAGAATACATCACTGACTTTTTAATAGGGTCTGTGATGGTACTGACCTGTCTGATCTAAAGTGTAGCTTACCAGATGCTTGGATGCAGATTGTTAATTTAACAAATGATTAAATGTGCTGAAGACTGCAAGTGTTATTTGCTTATTTTGTTTTTAAATAAATCCATGAAATGTCCCAGCATTAAAAACACTATACCATTGTTCCTGTTTGGCTCCTTTTTCTTCGTTCCTACAAGACACTTCTGTACTTTACTGTATAGAGTTAATCTAAAGTTAAATCTCCTAATGCAAGAGGAAATGTCTGAAATTAAATAAAGCTACCTGTTCCAGTCATGTGTAACTCATCCACAGTGGCATAGATAGTCACATCATCCACAGTGGCATAGATAGTCACATCATCCATATTGGCATAGACAGCACTTTCTACAGAAAAAAAAGAACAAGACCTAAGAAAAATACAAAAAAAAATTCTAAAAAGATCTTCGAAGAACAAATGTAGATATAAACAGTCATTGAGACAGTGTCTGACCAGCCTGAAGTGGTGTGTGTCCTGACTGAGAGTCTTCAGCTCCTGACCGGATCTGATTCCGATCTGATGTGTGATTGGTTTTCTGCTGCTTTTCTACAGAGAGAGAGATTCTAGATCAGAACAGTGTGTACATAGTGACCAAAACATTTTATATTTCTATTTTACACAGGCCTGATTACAGCATAATAAACATAGTGTGTACAAAAGGTCACATATACAATAGAAATAAAAAAAAATACAAATTATGAATGTAATAACAATATGTATAACATTATATATAGTCTTTGGATTTATACAGTATTCAAAAGTATTCTTTTTTTATTAGAAGTTTAGATTTTCATTACAGTGAATTTGCTCTTAACTTGCATTAGCACTTCTGTCATATTATTCTGCTTTTTCTTAAAATAGAATTTTGCTCTAAATATGACTTTATAGCATGTTATGGGTTAATAATAATATTGATGTGTAATATGACTATAAAGTATTACAGGTAATATTTCTATATTTAATGTGTGAAAATACATTTAATTTACTTCTACACTGTATTTAAACTGTTTCTTGCACTGTAATGAGGATGATATCTCACAGAATAATATTGACTTTATTCCTTTATAATAATGAAATATTCCAAATGAGATCTTTTCATCAACACTTTTATTTATGCTTAGCTTTAATCCTTTAGAAATTCTGGTTATACTCTATATAACATAGCTAAAGCAGTTTTCAGACCTTTTTTTCTTTTGCAGAACCACAGCAGGATCATTAAGATCAGAATAGCGATGAACAAAAATCCCAAACCCACAACCAGTCCTACTGTTAAACCACTGGAACCTGAACCTGAAACAGAGGAGAGAAAAGAGCAGCAATTAAACACAGAAACTCTGATATTAAAAAGTGAATTCAAATAAAAATAAAATCGGAAAAGGTTTCTCACATCTGACTGAGATCCAGCTTTTGGGTGACTCTCCTCTCTCTGGGTGTTTACAGTGGTAGAAACCTTCATCTGACTTTGAGACAGTTTGGATGATCATCTCTCCTGTAGTCTGGTTCTGGAGAACTGATCCATCTTTATAGAAATCAGCTCGGAGGTTTGAGGGATTTGGGTTGTGATATAAACAGCGTAGAGTCAGAGGATGTCCCTCAGTCACAGGATGGACAGGACTCTCCAGGATCACATCACCATCTAGAACACAGAAAATCACAAAGAAGGAAATCCACACACTATGATGTGTCTGTAGATAATAAATAAAAGTTCTCTAATTTATCTGTATATAACTTAAAGCCCTCTAAACCTGTGGAGTCTGCAGATATTTAATTCAAGTCTGCAGAAAACTGCCTACACTAGCTCATGAGAAAACATTCAACTGGATTATGGATTCATCAGTACAGATATATATGAATATTGAATATTGATTTGATTTCATGCTCATGTACTGATCCTAGTAAAACTAGTATCTACTACTAGCATACATGTATTCATACTCAGAACATTTCTCTTTTCCTTTAACATTAAACACACTACATGAAGACCCACCATGCACTGTGATGTTGACAGGATTACTGTTTTCTCCAGATTCAGACTCACACCAGTAAACTCCAGTGTAGGATGTGGAGAGGAAGCTGATGTTACATGTAGATCCTGTAACTGATCCCCAGTGTGAACAATCTAACACTCTCTCACTGTGTGTGTATCGTCTCACTGTCCATCCAGTAGAGTTACTCTGGTCCTCACAGCTCATTGAGAGAGAGTCTTTAGTAAAGTGTTGAGTTCTGCTGGGATTGATGATCAGAGAAACTGGAGGAGATTCACCTTAAAAACAGAAAAGAGCCATGTAATAAAAGACAAAAGAGGAAACATGCAATATAATGAAGCAGAACATGAAGAACTTAATTTCTTTTATTTTCCTATATGTTACCAAAAATATTTAACCAGTGACAAGGAGTGGAGAAATCACAAAATACAGGAGAACACAAGGAAAATCATGACAATGATCCTCTACCAGCACTTAGGACTCTTTAACTGCCTTATACATATGAATAAATAAATGCTGCATTAATCTGATCTTACATTCACACTTTTCTATTCTACACTTCAACACAACAGTTAATTTTCCTCACCAGTGATCCATAGTGGCTGTGGATTGCTGTACTGTGAGTGAAGGGCTGGTTCTCCTCTCTCTCCTCTGCACATATAAACTCCTGTGTGATTAAGAGCAGCAGGACTGAGAGTGTATTTGCCTCCAGATCCTCTGCTGCTGTCTGAGAGGAGCTCCACAAACACGCTATAGCCACCATTATTATTTATTCCAGTTAAGCCGTCTCTGTAGGGAACAACTGTGTACCAGCTGAATGTCCAGTCTGTAGAGGAGTCTGTAACCTCACAGCTTAGAGTCACTGAGTCTCCTTCAGTCAGCCAGCTCTGTGGAGATACACTCAGTACTGCCTGTGGTCTCTCTGATATGCAGGAAAAACAAAATATTTCTTTTCTAGAGTTATTTAATACACAGTAAGAAGCTTTTCATGAATGTCTAACTGCATTTTCATGTGTCTCCAGAAATCCTCACACACTCACCTGATACAGTCAGTGTAACTAGAATCTGTCAGCAGTCACGATATCTTACAGAAACACTTTACAATTTTATACAGCCCTGTTTAACTACAAAGACCAACTAAGAACTGAGTAATAATTATCAATACTAATTATGCTGAGTTACTGTACTTTCTATCCATTTAAAGTTACATTTATTGTTGAGGAATGTCTGCAAAAGCAGTTCTTGTTCTCACTTACATTATAGCAGCTATAAACAGTCATATCATCAACAACCTATTTTTCTTTAATGCATCAATATATTTGTTGTTTGTTTGTTTTTGTTTATAAAATAAAATGTTTTTAAAATGTTGCAGTTAATGTAAATATATATTATATAATAAATATATGTTATAAAGCAATATTTACAATTATTACAATATCATTAAGCAATATGTAAAAGCATTACGCCTCTAACAATCATGTAATCAACATAGAGGAAAAAGTCATGACATACCTCTCACTGTAATCTTGACAGGATCACTGAACTCTGTGAAGTAGTAGTAGTTGTTGTTTATCCTGTTTGCCCGACACCGGTACTCTGTTTCTCCTGCATTATCTTCTGTCACTTTAAGTGTGTTCTCTTGTTCACTGTTCAGATTCTGTAACAGCTGATTATTTCTGTACCAGTGAAACTCCCATCCAGTCTCCTGCTGCAGCTCACAGCTCAGAGTGACGGTGTCTCCAGTGTAGACGGAGCTCTGAGGATTCACTCTCACAGTCGGTTTGGGTTTTGCTGTTGATCCCAAATGAAAAATTATTTGTACAGAAAATAAACATCTATCAAAATAATTTGTACAAATTTCCAGGAGTTTCCAGCTGAAATTAAAAATTATAATTATAATCACAGCATAGGGCAGGTTTTTTTTAATTACAGTGAAGTTGTATTCAACCCTTAACACTTTATGACAGTTTGTGAAAATAATTTCTTACATGTCTCACACATTCACTTCTGGTTTTTGATGTACTGTATATTATGTATTTTTTTCTTCTTTTAACATAGTTTAAGTAATAAAACACTCTGTCTAACACTGTTATAGACTTACTGTTTCCAGATTATTTTTAACAGCATGTGCAAATGATTACAGTTTAATTATTTATTGAATGACAGTGTAATTTTCATACATTTATATTAACAGTTACTGCTGTGAAATGCCTGCAAAACAAGTTAGTTCCTGTTTTTGTCACATTATGGGGCTGGAGGCAGATACAAGTGTAAAAGTTCATTTATTTACAGAGAAAAATAAACTATAAAAATGTGACAGAAACAAAGCAAAAACAAACACTAGATCAGGGATGTGGAAGAATAAACACACATGGATAATATCAGTAATTTCTCTCCCCATAACACCCAGTTATGGAATTGTAGATATGCATTAAATAAGAACAAATATTTATTTTACCAAAGTAAATGCACTTTTTAGATAAAACTGGAAATATCTTATGAATATTTGTGTTATCAAAACAATCCTACAATCTAGTTTTCAAATGCCATACAATTAATATCATAGTAATGTTCCTCCTCCTCAAATTTTCACAATGGTATAATTATGAAGGCCTATGTCAAAGAGCTATACACTTTTTGAAACAACAGATGAGTTATTCTGGTGTAGATTTGCCTGTACACTTTCAGAAGATTAGCATTACTGGTTATTTCCTAAATTTAGAAATCTCTGTGCTTTTGCAAAAAAAAAAAAAAAATTGACTGTTGGCATTATTGTAAAAGATGACATAGCAATCAGTGTAATTATTATTCTTTGAAGGTTTTTTGGGTAATTTTTTTTTACACAGGAACATTTATTTTCTTCTTTTTGTAATAACACTAATAATAATAGTAATAATAGTATTACTAAAAACTAATAAAAGTATTACTAGTATTACTAAAACTAATAAAAATAGTAATAATATGTATGGCTGTGAGTAGGAACTAGTTATAGAGTATATGAATTCAGTAGTACTCATTTATTACATCCATATACCTCCTTTTTGGCCTTCCTCTTTGCCTCCTGCCTGGCAGCTCCATGTCCAACATTCCCCTACCAATATACTCACTCTCCCTCTTAATCTGGCCTCCCTAACTTTTTCCCTCAAACATCCAACATGAGCTGTCCCTCTGATGTACTCGTTCCTAATCCTGTCCAACCGTCTCACTCCCAAAGAGAACCTCAACATCTTCAGCTCTGCTTCCTCCAGGTCTGACTCCTGTCTCTTCCTCAGTGACACTGTCTCTAAACCAAACAACAAGAACAGTTTTACCACTGTCTTGTACATCTTCCCCTTGATTCTTGCTGAAATTTTTCTATCACACAGAACTCCCAACACCTTTCTCCACCCATTCCAAAATGGACAAATTTTCAAATGTTAACTGAAATGAACAATTTTAATTTTTGGTTTGTGTAATATTTTATATTTTCAATTACAGTAAATTCATGTTTAACACTTAAAACTGTTTTCACTTACATTACAGCAGATCCCAAATGAGAAATACTTTAAAAACATGTTTTTCAAGATTATTGTAAACAAACTGGAATAGCAAGGAATTACAATAATTAAGCAATATTTTTTCTTAACAAACCTATGATGAAAAGGCAAAAAGTCATGACATACCTCTCACTGTAATCTTGACAGGATCACTGAGCTCTGTGTCATAGTTGTTGTGGTAGTTTCTTCTGTTTGCCCAACACTTGTACTCTGTTTCTCCTACATTATCAACGGTCACTTTAAGTGTTTTCCTGTATTCACTGTTTAGATTCTCCAACTGTGTGTTATTTTTGTACCATTGAAACTTCCATCCAGTCCCCTGCTGCAGCTCACAGCTCAGAGTGACGGTGTCTCCAGTGTAGACGGAGCTCTGAGGATTCACTCTCACAGTCAGTTTGGGTTTTGCTGTTGGTATAAAATGATGAAGGTGTCAGAGCTGCTTTTCACTTTACAACAGATGTGTAAGGAACTACTGGGACAATTCACTGCCAGACCACCAGAGGGGATGCTAGCAGGTGGTTTGCTATTCCTTGTTGTATGCCTTGGATCTTTTTTTTGTTTAAAATCCCTGGCGCATATTGTGCAGAGCCCCGCCCCACCTCAGCTACTTAGACCACATCTCTGTAATGTTAATTCCAGCATACACATCGCTCATCAGATGCTCTAAACCACTTCTGAAACAGGTGAAAACCTGGCCAGCAGGAGACACCTCTGCTCTTCCGGACTGTTTTGAGTGCTCTGACTAGCATATGTTCAGGGAGGCTGCAAACAATGGTGAATCAATCAACTTGAAGGAGTACATGGCATCAGTGACCAGCTACATTGGTAAGTGCAGTAATGATATGACCAGCTCCAAGACCATCACCACACACTCCAGCCAGAAGCTGTAAATGACCACAAAGGTGTGTGAACTCTAGAGAACTTCGCCTTCAGATCAGGGGACAAGATGGTATTAAAAACAGCCTCGGCCAAACTGCCCCAAGCCATCAGAGAGTCAAAGTGTGCACACACCCAGAGAATCCATGGCCACTTCCCGGCACTTGTGGCAGGGCACCCAGGCGATCACGAACTACAAGACAGTGACGCCTCCCTCCCAGGAGCGCTGAATGACTTCTATGCTGGGTTCGAGGTACACAACAATGTAGCTGTGAGGAACACCATCCCTCCTCCCAATGACCAGGTGCTCTGCCTATCCACGGATGATGGGAGAACTCTATGCAGAGTTAAACCATGGAATTCTGCAAGACCAGACAACATTTCTGGTAGAGTGCTCAGGGAATATGTTGAACAGCCAGCGGATGTCTTTACTGACATCTTTATTTTCTTGAGCAGTGCCTATGTGCCTCAGGATCATCATCCCCGTGCTGAAGAAGAAGAATGAAATCCTTTGAGAGGTTCGTCATGTGGCACATTAAGACCTAGATACTACCCTTACTGGAACCCCGTGCAGTTTGCGTATAGCCCAAACTGCTCCACGGACGATGCTATCAACACAACCCTCCATCTGCCCCTCACCTACCTGGACAATAGGAAGACATATGTACAAATGATGTTCATAGATTTTAGTTCAGCATTCAGTACAATCATCCCTCAGCACTTAATTGGGAAGCTGAGCCTGCTGGGCCTGAACACTTCCTTCTGCAACTGGATCCTGGACTTCCTAGCTGGGAGACCTCTGTCAGTCGAGATTGGGAACAGCATCTCCAGCACCACCACACTGAGCAGTGGGGCCCCTTAGTGTACACCAACTGCTATTCACTCTGCTTACTCAAGACTGTGCAGCAATGCACAGCTCCAACCACATCAAGTATACTGATGACATAGCCGTAGTGGGTCTCATCAGCAAGAATGACAAGTCAGCATATAGAGAGGAGGTGCAACAACTAACAGCCTGGTGTAAAACCAACAACCTGTCTCTGAAGATTGACAAAACAAAAGAGATGGTTGTTGCCTTTAGGAGAGCACAAAGTGGCCATTCTCTTCTGTACATCAACAGAGCCTCTGTGGAGATCACCAAGAGTGCCAAATTCCATGGTGTTCATCTGGTGGAGAACTTCACCTGGTCACTCAACACCAGCTCCATCAGTCCCCCTTCTACAAAGGGACTATCAAGAGCATCCTGAGCAGCTGCATCACTGCCTGGTTTGGTTATTGCACCTCTCGTATCCTGGATCGCAAAACCCTGCAGCGGAGAGTGAGGACAGCTGAAAAGATCATTGGATTCTCTCTTTCCTCTGTCACAGACATTAACACCACACACTGCCTGCAAAGCCAACAGCATTGTGGATGAACCCACACACCCCTCACACACAATCTTCACCCTCCTGCCATCTGGAAAGAGGTACCGGAGCATTCAGGCCCTCACAACCAGACTGTGTAACAGTTTCTTTCCTCAAGCCATCAGGGTCCTCAACACCCAAGACTGAACTGTACCAAACTCTCTCTCTCTTACACACACACACACACACACATTCAACTGTGTGAACTGACCTGTTCCGAACTCAGGAATTAACACATACATCTATAACTCCACCCATATTATAACTGTTCACATGCTAGTATTTGCACAGTATTTAGTTGCTGCTGTTGTTATTTTTGCACATTTCAAACTGTCACCAACCGCTGCTATACGTATATGTTTACAAGCATATATGCTTATAAGAACACACTTGTTTACAGTTCTTCTATTTTGCACATTTTGCATTCTGTTTTGTGTTGTTTGTCTTGCACTATTTGCACCAGGTTTTACACAGATGTTGCACTTTATGTACTATAGCTAGGACAACTACATCTACTCTGTCTTTAGTGCAGTGTTATTGTTTTGTTTTGTAAATATATGTTGTTATGTTGATTTGATGTTCAAATTCAAAATTTAAATTCAAATTCAAATTTTATTTGTCACATACATAATCGCACATAGTATGATATGCAGTGAAATGCTTACACGAATATTTGCTTCGACCGTTGAAAAGGAAAAGGAATAAGGACAGAAAAGACAGGGATAAAAATGTAAAATATAAAATACATAATATAAAATATAAAAAAAACTACAATTATAAAATATAGAAAACTACAATTCACAGTAGGTAAATAAAAATAGAATATAATATCAATAAAATAAAAATATGAATATAAATAAACTAAGGTAGGGTATCTGTGTATACAGAATATGTATATAAAATATAGAATATATATAAGAAATGTAAGATATGTAAAATGTAAACAACTGTATTACACTGTATTATACAGAACTATATAAAAATGTGAAATGTAAATAACTGTATTATACAGAACTATTTAAAGTGAATGTGTGCAATAATGTGCAAGGTGCAGACAGCAGCAGTACTGGATGGTCATTTAGTGAAATAAGGTGATGAGATGATGAGAGCAGTGGTATGGTCCATCCTAAAGCGCAGATGTGCACAAGTCCTCTTTGTGTATAAATGGGACCAGAATGTCCCATATATTTGCCATATATGTTTATGTTTTATGTATTGTGTGTCACAGTCCTGTAATGTGCAAATGTACGGTATGGTTTGGTTCCAACACATGTGTATAAGCATTGCAAGTCCAATCAATTGAGTCCTATGTGGAGTTCTGGTTGAGAGACCATACAGCCTGCGGGAAGAAGCTTCTCCTCAGTCTCTCTGTGTTAGCTTTCAGGGATCAGAAGTGCTTCTCTGACCTCAACAGCGAGAAAAGTCCATTGTTGGGGTGACTGAGATCCTTCACGATCTTCCTAGCCTTGGTCCAGCACCGCTTGTTGTAGATTGAGTGCAGGTCAGGGAGCTTGGTATGGATGATGCGCTCAGCTGATCGCACCACCCTCTGAAGAGCTTGTCTGTCCTGCATGGTGCTGTTCCCAAACCAGGTGGTGATGTTTCCCATCAGGATGCTCACTATGGTGCAGGAGTAAAAGTTCCTAAGCACCTTAGCAGGCAGTCTAAAGTCTCTCAAGCATCTGAGGTCAAAGAGTCGATGCCAGGCCTTCTTCATCACGGTGTTGATGTGACAGGACCATGACAGGTCCTGATTGATGTAAACTCCGAGGTATCTGAAGCTGTCCACTCTCTCCACTAGGCTTTCGTTGATCACAGGGATCTGGTAGTTCCTCTCCTGCTTTCTGCTGAAGTCCACTATCAGCTCCTTAGTCTTGCCTACGTTAAGGTCGAGGTTGTTCCTCTGGCACCAGTTCTCCAGAGTCCTAATCTCCTCCAGGTAGGCCGTCTCATTGTTGTTGGAGGTCAAACCGACCACAACATTGTCATACTTGATGATGTTGGTGGAGTTGGTAGTGGCCATGCAGTCATATGTGTACAAAGAGGGGGCTCAGAACACAACCCTGGGGGGCTCCAGTGCTGAGGGTGAGTGAGGCTGAGAAATGTCTGCCCATCCTTACTGCCTGTGGTCTGCCAGTTAGGAAATTGGAGATCCACTGACAAAGAGATGGGCTGAGTCCCAGGTGCTCCAGCTTGGTGGCGAGTGTGGAGGGGATTATAGTGTTAAACGCTGAACTGTAGTCAACAAACCGCATTCTAACATAATTCCCCTTTCTAGTGTCCAGGTGAGTGAGTGAAGTGTGAAGGAGGTGGGAAATGGCATCGTCGGTTGAGCGCTTGGGGCGGTAGGCGAACTGTAATGGATCCAGGGTGTCTGGAAGTGAAGTGATGATGAAGTCTCTGACCAGCCGCTCAAAGCACTTCATCACTGAGGTCATGGCTACAGGGTGGTAGTCATAGAGGGAAAGAGGATGGGGCTTCTTCAGGACAGGAACAATGATGGGCTCTTTGAAGCATGTGGGGATTGCCGACTGGGTTAAGGAGAGGTTGAATATGTCTGTGAACACAGGTGCTAGCTGGTCAGTGCAGGCTCTGAGGATTCGACCTGAGATTCCATCTGGTCCTGCTGCTTTCCTGGTGTTCACTCTCCTGAAGGCTCTCCTCACGTCATGCTCAGAGATGATGAACGCATTGGTGTTGGCATTCTCTTCCTGTCTACAGCCATTAGCATTAGCTGTAGCATTAGCTTTAGCATCGTTAGTGGTGGAAGGTGTTCAGCTGGAACTTCCTGCTTAAGCCTCTGTTTATATTTTGGCATGAGGAAGATGGCGGCGTGGTCAGACTTGGGTGCGCAGGAACATGCAAGAGGAACAATGCTCGCGCTGTTGCACCAGCTACTGTTCACCATTAAACACACGCCACCTCCCCTTGACTTCCCCGATTCCAATGTTCTGTCCATGTGGTAAACCGAGAAGAACTCGGCTGGCTGGATGGTTTTGTCAAGTACTGCTGGGTTCAGCCATGTTTCGGTGAAGCAGAGGAGATTGCAGTCCCAAATGTCTCTCTGGAACTTTACCCTGACGCTGAGGTCATCGAGCTTGTTCTCCAGCGACTGGACATTGGCGAGCAGGATGCTAGGCAGAGGTGTGCGGTGTGCACGGGCTCTCAGCCTGTTCCTGACGCGGGCTCATGTCCCCCGGGGCCGCTGCTTCAGGTCGCGTCCTTTGTTCTCCCTCAGGATCTCACTCGGCCAGCTTGGATCTGGGGTCAAAAACGTCTAATTGTGGGTACATTGTATACCAATAGAAATAAGAGTATCTCTATCATACTCAATGCACTCCATATGGAAAAAATTGCTGGTTTAAAAGTACTGTAGACAAAAACAAAAAAAGAGGGGTCGGAGAAGTCATGATGGCAGCTGA
This sequence comes from Hemibagrus wyckioides, assembly GCF_019097595.1. Classification (NCBI taxonomy): domain Eukaryota; kingdom Metazoa; phylum Chordata; class Actinopteri; order Siluriformes; family Bagridae; genus Hemibagrus; species Hemibagrus wyckioides. The sequence continues at coordinate 34,724,436 of NC_080716.1, read as the reverse complement.
CCTCACCGGCGCCATCTTGGAGAGGCGCCTGTGAGGTCGGCGGATGGTCACGGATGGTCTTATCCACCCATGGCTTCTGATTGGGAAACGTTCTGATGGTGGTTTTCTGCATAGTATCATCTGCAAGTGTCCCAATGAATCCCACAACTGCTTCTCTAAACACACTGATGTCATCAGAGCTGCACCAGAACATGTCCCAGTCTGCGTCATCCAGAGCGTCCTGTAGAGTGGCCACCGATTGGTCCGTCCAGCGGGCGACCTCCCTCTGAGCCGGAACATCCTGCTTGAGCCTTTTAAATTTAAATTTTAAATTTAAATTTTTTTAAATTTTGGCATGAGGAAGATGGTGGCATGGTCGGATTTCCCAAACAGTGGGCGAGATTGTGCCTTGTAGCCATCTCTGACTGTTGTGTAACAGTGGTCCAGTGTCCTTTCACCCCTGGTGGGGCAGCTGATGTGCTGATAAAAGTTTGGCGCTGCACGTTTGAGGTTGGCACTGTTAAAGTCCCCTGCCACAATAAGCACAGCGTCCCGGTGTTGTGTCTGGTGCTGAGTGAGAGCTTCATGCAACTCGCATAAAGCAGTGTCCATGTCCGCCTGAGGTGGAATATAAACGGCGCTGACTATGACTGATGAAAACTCCCGAGGAAGGTAAAAAGGACAACATTTGATGGTCAATAGTTCCAGGTTGGGTGTGCAGGAGCATGTGAGAGGAACAATGCTCATGCTGTTGCACCAGCTGCTGTTCACCATTAAACACACTCCGCCTCCCCTTGACTTCCCCGATTCCCCGATTCCATGGTTCTGTCCATGCGGTGAACCGGGAAGAACTTGGCTGGCTGGATGGCGTGGTCCAGTACTGCTGGGTTCAGCCATGTCTTGGTGAAGCAGAGGAGATTGCAGTCCTGAATGTCTCTCTGGAACTTTTCCCTGGCCCTGGTCCTTTGTTCTCCCTCAGGATCTCACTCGGCCAGCTTGGATCCGGGGTTAAAAACATGGACTTGTGAGTACATTGTATACCAATAGAAATAAGGGTATCTCTATCATACCTAATGCACTCTATTGTGTAGAATTTGCCGGTCCTACTGTACTGAAAGTTAACTTAAAAAACAAAAACAAAGAAAAAGGGGTTGGAGCAGTCGTGACGGCAGCCGACCTCACCGGCGCCATCTTGGAAATAGCACCAGGGTCCTGGAGAAACGTTGTCTCATTTTACTATGTACTGCATCAATTATATAGTTCAAAATACAATAAAAGCTTCTTGACTTGATTTGAAATGCTTTGTGTCTAAAATATTTATTTTTAACATTTGATACAAGATGTTACAGTTGTATGTTTTCTTACATGGCTGGAATTCAGAATATTTTCTATTTAACAAAATTCATGATTGGATTGAAGTGTTAAAAACTGTATTTGCTGTATTTGTTATTTTATGGATCAATTTTATTTTTATTTAATTTATTTTATTTTATGCACAAATCCTCATCACTATCAATCTCTCTCTCTCTCTCTCTCTCTCTCTCTCTATATATATATATAGATATATATATATATATATATATATATATATATATATATATATCTCCATTTTCCTAAAAATGAGCAAAAACATGACTTCTTACAGTAAATGACAGAGGACTTTTTTCAAAAATCTACAGGCATTCTGCAGCTGAACATAATCATCTAGCTGAGAAACATTAATCATCATTTGTCAGTCTAACCATCAAAGTAGTAAAAGTCTGGGGTTTTAGTGAAGACAAATGTGATTTATATAGATGTCAATTCAAGAACTTAAAATATATTCCATTATTTTATATTCAACCTGACTTTTGTCTTTTTAAATCCAAAATATGAAATTTACTGAATATGTGAGGCAGCCCCGGAACAAATGATTAGATTTTGCTAAAACTGGAATCAGAAAACAGCCAAACATTATAAATAATCAAGGTTTGACCAAATATTCATTTTTACTATCCTTTAAAAATTACATCACTACTACTACTACTACTACTACTACTACTACTACTACTAATAATAATAATCGGCTATTAAAGGGACTAATCGGAAGCTAAAGATTTAAAGGTGTCTATTAAAGAAGCTGCCCACAGAGAAAGATGCTCAAAGAGCGACACCACATGATAACTGAGTTTTTTTAAGAGTGAAAGTACAAGATTTATTGAAAAAAAAAACCTAATATAAAACCCAAATGCTACTGAAAAAGACATGATTCTTGTGAAAGAAATTGGTGTCTACTAGACAGGGAAGTGAAAGTCAACATTAAACAAACTCAGGGACTCAGTTACTGACAGCTCAAAATCTGCACCCTAAAAAATAATGTTAACATTAAATAAGAAATAAAAACACCCACAGACTCACCTGATACAGTCAGTGTAACATCATCACTGATCTCTGAGCTCTGAGAGTTACTCCCATTTCCTCTGCAGGTGTAGGTACCACTGTCAGAGTCTTTAACAGACCAAATTATGAACTCCTGCATTGTGTTGTCTTTGTATGAGTCTTTGTGTCCTGTAAGTCCGTTATTATTTTTTTTCCAGCTGTAAGTCCACTGAGTGTCTCCTCCTCCCTGTATGTTACATCTGAGAGCAACAGTCTCTCTAATGAACACATGTGTATCAGGCGTTATGGACACCACAACTTTAGGACTCCCTATAAAACATTCTGTTGTTAATAAACCTTACATAAAGTCATTCCCAAGTCTACACTACTAATATCATGTTTAGAGTGAGTATGAGTACATGTTTTTGTTACTTGTTGATACTGATATGTGTAACCTACTTAATATTAAGAAATCAGGGGCACCATGGAGCATTTTATTTAACACTAGTTATGTCAGATGTTCTAAATTAAACTTGTGCTGTTTTATATTTAATATGTTAAGGCATTTAAGCAGCATAAAACTATTTGAGTGTTAAGTCAATCATATATAGAATAAAGCATAAACTATTTGTTCGAGTGTAAAACAAAACAAATCAAATCTGCAGACAATATAAAGAATAAACTGTATATAAATCACCTTCAGCCTGGGCCACTGATATAAGTGAAATCAGCACTAAAAAGGGAACAGAAACAGAACATGACATAAATATGGAAAACTTTCAGTCTATTAATGAAAACAGCAGAATTTAGACACAGAACACACAAGATTAAATCTTATTCAGGAAATCTAAACTACCATCTGTAAGAAATACATTTTAAATAAAATTTAAAATATTTAAATTGAAATATTTTCTAAATAATAAATAAATAAAAATACTGTCACTGTTCTGTGTGTGTACAGGACTAAATAGAAGAGCTTGTTTCCACACAAACAATTCTCTTATTTTTAACATTTTTTTTATATCTCATTTTGGAATACTTTTTATACTTCTGAATACAATTGTATATTTAGATAATTTAATTTATTTTTAATTATCTTATCTTATCTTATCTTATCTTATCTTATCTTGTCTTGTCTTGTCTTGTCTTGTCTTGTCTTGTCTTGTCTTGTCTTGTCTTGTCTTGTCTTATCTTATCTTATCTTATCTTATCTTATCTTATCTTATCTTATCCACAAAAGACAACTACATGCCCAAGCAAAATAGGAGCATTCTGCTGTAATTGCCATGTGTGGCAATCTTCAAAATTTTTGTGACAGTTACTTGGTGATACTAAATAAAGATTAGTGCTCTGCATTAGTTTGGTATTAGTGCATATCAGAATGAATTTTCTGTGTTAATGACTGACTGATTAACAGAGCAGTGGTTAGGGTAAAAGCTTTACCGCTTCCTGTTTGCTCATAGAGAGAGAGAGACAGAGAGAGAGAGAGAGAGAGAGGATAGATACATGTACTCTAATCAGCCATAACATTAAATAACCTGTGTAATACTGTGTATGTCCCCCTTGTGCCACCAAAATAGTCAAGGCACACAACTGGGACCTCCTCCTTCCCTACATCCTTTTTGCTGTCCGAGAGACACCTCAAGCCTCCACTGAATTTACACATGATCCTCCACATGGTCCTCGAGTAACCAGTAAACTGAATGGGTGAATAATAATTCATATAGTGTATTTTATCCTCAATGTCTGTGTCTTTCACACGTCCATCTTCACACCTCCTCTGTTTCTTCACAGCTGAATTTGCACCACAACATACCATAACAGACCATAATAGTAACAAAAATGGAAATGTAGGTTGTAAGACATTTTCTCTGAATTTCTAGTTAATGTTCACATGTTCACAATGTTCACAGCCCACACTGCTGCCCACAAGCAGCAGAAAAACGCTCTCTCTCAACTACCCCATGGGTGCTGAGTGAACGGAGCAATTTCAACAACCTCACTGAGGAAAGCAGGAGTTAGCGAGGCTTCAGGGCTGGGCGGCAGAAGAGAGCCAAACAGGCAGCCAGTCAGGTGGCTGCAAGAGCTCCTCATCCTCATGGAGCTTTAGGTAGAGTATCATGGGGCATGTTCAGGGCAGTAAGTTAAGTTCAGTTTTGTCCTTCTGAAACCTCCAGCTTCACTAACGCATGCTAGTACCTCTGCTCCTCCATACACCAACTATCCCTCCACTGCCCTTTACCCAGTACCCTGAATAAAAGAACACTCTTTGCACATCACCCAGCCTCCTGAATGCAGCATATCTCAAACAGATACTCTTGAACTGGACACAGCCTCACCCAAACTGACAATCTGAAAACTGGACATCGGGTCTAATGCATCTTAATTTTTACTGCATGGTGCAGGTGGTAGGCTCAGATATCAGCATCACATCAACAACTTAAATGCATGCAACATGCAAATATTTTCATCTTGTAAAGTCAGTTATTGCTTTAACACAACCATCTTCACACCTCGTCCCCTTTATCACCACTGAACACACAACACTGAGTTAAAAAAAGAAGCAACTGCTAACTTGAGTCTTTCCTCTGGCCTATTAAACTGTCATTGCCCTGTGTGTGTCAAGGCTAATGAGAAGTCTTTATTTCTGCAAACTTCTTTGATAGATTTCACCCAAATAAGTAAATGAAATTAGACAATAGATTGGTGTTGGTGTGTATTAACATGAACTTATGGCACTGAGATGCTTCACATGTTAATGTCCTGGATGTGCTTCTGGGTGTCCCCAGGAAAGGCTCCAGATTCATTAACCCTAAATAGCATAAAGTGTTTCCTGAAGATGGAGTAATGACTCTGACTCTGCTGTGTCTCTGACTTTAAATGGTGATTTTCATTGTGGCTTTAAAAGATTTCAGTGATGTCAGTGGAGTTAAATTTAACTTAAATTTAAAGTTAAATTTAATCGCTTATCCGATCTATCCTCAGGTCATGGGGAGCCTGTGGTATCTCAGGCGTCACCGGGCATCAAGGCAGGATACACCCTGGCTGGAGTGCCAACCCATCGCAGGGCACACACACACTCATTCACTCATGTAATCACACACTATGGACAATTTAGAGACTTATTTTTTACATGAAATAATAATATGCCTTAGTAATAATAAAAACATGGCCTTAGTTACAAGTGCACATGTATGGAAACACTGATACTGTAAACTTCATTATAATACAGTTCTAAAGGCCTCTTCTTTCTTTCATGCAAGTCTTATTTTTTTTTTGGTGGTGCACCTATTGAGAAGTTTAAGAAAGAAAGCAATACAGAATAAAATTAATAATTCTCCAAATTATTAGACTCTTGCTTTTTTATTCATTTACTTCTACTTTTACTTTCCATACTTAAATACATTCATGAAAATACTACTTTTGATGGTTACGTACAGTTTATTTAAGATACTTTAAGACTTTTACTCAAGTAGAATTATAATGGTTGACTTTAACTTTTACTTGAGTCATTTTCTAACAAAATACCTGTACTTTTACTCAAGTATGGCTTTTGGGTACTTTATACAACACTGCTTAAATACATTGTAGTAGTTTTAAACAGAACTGTTTATATTCCTCTCATCACATTTTAGTCTGCTCCAATACACTGAGAACAATCTGTACACATCTGTTTTATTTTGATGAAGTTGATGCTCTGCTTCATAGAATTTAAAAGAGGCAGGGATTTATTTCTTTACGTTTTTTTTGGTTTTTATTGTTCATTGCCCAGGCAAAATGTTTAATTTTATTAAAGGTCTGTACACTTGTTTTAGAGTAAGAAATTCTGGTCCATTGTCTCATTTAGAAGTGGCCTATTTCTATCCTCTGTTGGTACAGTCCTGTCCACCTGAATTAACTCTCAAATTGTATATAAGATAATCAATTCTAATGTCCCAATTGAACCAGGGGTTCTCAACTGGGGAGCCATGGCCCACTAGAGGGCCTCAGTGATCTTCCAGGTGGGCCATGAAAAAAATACTAATTAATTTAAATATATTCCTACATGTAATTAATTTTATTATTAATACATTAAATTAAAAAAATAACACGCTAAAACTATTTTTTAAAAATAAGAAATTAATAATTAATTTAATTTTCTGACTGAAACCTGAAAATGTAGTTAACATGCACAGAGCGCTCAGTCAGGCATTTCACCACAGCAAACATAATGAACAAATTTGTAGTTCAACTGTCAGTCCATAAACAGACTCCTACTCAGATAAAAAGTGACATCAATACGACAACAGTTACCTTAACTATGGGTTTGTGCTGTTTTTTGAAAAGCAAGGATTTACCTCAGCCACAATGCGTTGTCTGCTCTAAAGTGTTATCAAATGAGTGTATGAGACCATCTAAATTGATCAGACATTTGCATGTAAATCACGTGCAATACAAAGACAAAAACAAGTCATTATTTAAACAAAAAGCAAAACAACTGGCTAGCGCACAGACTGAAATAAAAACACATCTCCTGCATGTCCAAAGACATCAAAGAACAGTGTGCAGCACGGCTTTACAGCAATGACTTCACTATACAGATAGATGAGTCAACGGACGTGTGAAAAATGTCACAACTGCTTGCATATGCTCGCTATGAATAGAAAAGGAAGTACATGAGGACTTTTTGTTTTGTAAGGAGCTACGCACTACTGCAATGGCAAAGGATATTTTCGGATTGATGGATTGTTTGATGACACTGAATGAAATAAACTGGGCTAACTGCATTGCCGTCTGTACAGACAGAGTTGCAGTGATGATGGGCAAGCACTCCAGAGTGGTCCAGCAGATAAAAGCCGTTACACATTGTTTTTTGCACAGAGATGCTATTGCTACAAAAGATATGGAACCTACTCTTCTGTGCAGGGCGTGAACCCAGACCTCCATGGTGGTGGCATGCACTGACACGCCATGGAGAAAGACCCAGGTGCGGGATTTAATGAAGTACTGCTTTATTAACAAAAACACAAGACATGGGGCAGACTAACCTAACACTACACATGACATTACTGACATCAAAAACAAGAACATGCCATAACCAGATGCAGGACAAAGCCACAGAGCAGATGAACAATTACAGACAAGGACAAGAACGCAAGGGTCCCTATTTATAGGGCTAGACATTAAGTTAAATGGGGAACAGGTGATACAACAGGAAGGAGAACAATAGGAAAGGCATGACACAAAATACACACGAAGAAGCAGGCTTCTGAGATTCACTGTCCACCTGTTCCTGACAAATATAATAAACTAAACAAAGGAAAGAACACAAAATAGTAAATTTTATTTTCCTTGCTTACTTTCTTTACTTTACTTTAATTTCCTTTACTCACTTGTTCATTCTGCTATTTTTGCTCGTAATTTTCTCGTTATTCAGGCTTCCGATTTCTGAGCTCTTCTCTCCAAGTTTGCGATTCCAAATATCCAGAAATCAAGTAGAGTTTTATTCAGATTAGAGGCAGGATAAATGTGTCCATTGGTCCACTGCTTCTGACAGCCTTTTTTTTCCTCTATTTGTTTTAATTAATTAATTTATTTATTTTTCTGGAGACTAAGCAAAGTTTATCAAATAAAATTTTAAGAAAATGTCATACACATTATAGATATCAGTTTCCACTTGGTCAAAAAAAACTTTTTTTTTTCGTGTAACATTAATCAGAAGGTCAAGAAAGTGAAACTTTAAATAATCTTCATTGCAACATTAAGCATGATAGAGAAGAGAAGCAACATCTCTCTGGAATGAAGCCCTTAAATTGAAATTAGGAAGGAAAACTAAATACTCGCCCTTGAAGTCTCTATTATAAAGTGTACCATCAAAGTAGTAGCTTCCTGTGTAATATTCAGTATCGAGCTCAATCAGCGGTGTCAGCCAGGTGTTACCTGCTCCAGGAAAACTGGACAGAGACACCAGGGGCTTGATTTCTCTGACAGGAATCTTCTCTCCGTACATATGGAGTCCTGCACAGGAGTAAATAGTTTCCTAATAAAGTGGCCAGTGAGGGCATTTAGTGACACCTTCTCACTTTGAATAGTTCTTTTGTCTTCATCTGACTGCTTTTGACTTTAAACGAGTTGAAAGTCTGTGAATGATGTCCGTGGATTTAAATTTACCCACATTATCAAAAGTTAGTTAAAAGTTAGTTATTGCTTTCAAGCCTTCATCTTCACAGCTCCTCCTCTTCTTCACAGCTGAAATTGCATCACTAAATAAAAATAGAAAATAAACCACATCTGTTACCTGCTGTCTGTTCTCAGGCCTCTAACACGGTCCCTGCTCTGTGTGTGTACAGGACTAATGAGAAGAGTTTGATAACTAGATGACCAAGCAAAATAGGAGCACTCTGCTGAAATTCCCATAACAAAATGTTAGTGATAATTATTTAGTGATTAGATTTAGCATTAGTTAGGTATTAGTGTGTATTTGAGTGATTTTGCTGTACTATTGAGTGACTGACAGAGCAGTGGTGTGGGATAAAGCCTTACCACTTCCTGTTTGCTCATGGAGAGAGAGAGAGAGAGAGATAGATAGAGAGAGAGAGGATAGATACATGTACACTAATCAGCCATAACATGTCCCCCTTTTTCCGCCAAAACAGCTGTGACGGACAAGGCATGAACTCTACAAGGCCTCTGAAGGTGTGATGTGGTATCCTGTCCTGTATGCTGTGAGATCAGGCCTCCATTCCAGAAAACAGGACAAATTATGTAAATGTGTAGATCATGTCTATATTGAGTCGGTCCAGGAGGTCTAGGACCATATCCATATATCTGAACAACATCCAAATCAGGTTCAGTATCTGGACGTCTGACTATGACCACACTCAGACATGCAGCTCAATATTCAGAGGTCTGGATGGGAGTTTTGTGGGTGTGGAAAAGAGATATGCAGAAAAACTGACATGTGACATCAGTAAGCACAGCCTGTACAATGAACATGCTACAAAAAAATTCAGTTACATTCTTATGAATTAATCTTCTGGGCCACACTTCACTATACCTTATTACTTTTCTTCTGCTATTTCAAAATTTTAGATTTTCCTCATGTATTTTTGCCAATTTTTTCTTGGAATATGTCAAAACAGACCAGAACAGCAGAAGATCACTCCTGTCAGACAAGAAAAGGAAGCTGACCATTTGAAAACGGGAGATCTGGTCTAACGCATCTTGATTTTTACTGCATGATGCATGTGGCAAATATTTTCAACTTCACACCTCCTCCCCTTCTTCACTGCTGAACACACAGCACTGAATTAAAAAAAGAAGAAGATAAACCACAACTGCCAACTTGTCTCTGTCCTCACGCCTCTAAAAGAGTCACTGCCCTGTGTGTGTCAGTGTACAAGGCTAATGAGAAGTGTTTATTTCTGCATAAGTTTTTGACAGATTTGACACAATAAGTAAATAAAACTAGACAATAATTTGGTGTATTTTCCTTGTCTGAAGTTTCACATTTTCTTCCTGAATGAGGATGTCCAGGAAGTTTTTGGGTGTCTCCAGGATAAGCTTCAGATTCACTGCAACCATAACGTGTTAAAGTGTATAAACGGCGTTTCCTCAAGATGTGTTAATGATTCTGTGAGTTGACCACAGCAGAGTTCCTTTGTTTTTAGGTTCTTCTAATGTAATCAATATCAATAGTGGTCTTGAGCAAGCCTAAGCACCCCAATATATTCTTGTCACGATGTTTACTAGAGATAACAACCTGCTGCACCAGCATCCCCACTTGTAAATTCATAACAATTAATTATGCCTCTTATGGACAATATTCTTAGCATAGATGACAACTGAATCTTCTGACCAGAAAAAAACCTTCTGAAGATCATGAATATCAAAAATTATGAAAGTTCTAAGAATAATTATACATTTAGTGATGGTATTTTGTCCATATATAATATACCCAGTAATAGTGATGGTATAGTGTTCCTGATAAAGTGGCCAGTGAGGGTATATTCTGAAATCTTATCAATCTGAATAGCTTCAAATGATTGTCTTCAGTTTGGACAACTTTTAAATTAAAAAGAGTTCAATAATATCAGCTGAGTTAAATTTATCTGTTATCAACAGTTAAAAGCTGTTTGTTTCACACATCCATCTTCAAACCTCCTCCTCTTTTTTACAGCTCAACTTGCATCACTAAATGAAAATAGAAAATAAACCACATCCGTGACATGCTCTCTGATCTTAGGCCTCTAACACGGTCACTGCTCTGTGTGTACAGGACTAATGAGAAGTGTTTGTTTCTGCACAAAAAAATGCTCTTATTTGTATAACATGAAATAATAATGAGTGAAAATTAGTACATAATGATTTGTGATTATTTTATAAATGCAGTGTATTCATTTGTTATTAGTGTGTATTAAAGTGAACATTTTTCCTACAATAATAACTAAACTGGAAATATAGGTTATGAGGTATTTTCTCAGAAAATCTAGATAATAGTTTTGTTAAAATCATGTTACATTTAATATTGTTTTTAACACAAATCATGTTTCTGTATACAGGAAACAACAGAAGATGATCATCAGGTACAGATTCCAACAATTTACTCTCATTAGATGATTTAAACCTTGTGTTTTAAACTCGCTCTGCCTGTACTCTTACCTGTTGAACTATCATAGTTACTGAGAGTAGTTACACATCAAACTAAACCCTTCTCATAACAGATATGGAGACACTGATCCCCCTGAGCAGTCATGCTGAAGTACACACAATGTCCTAATCACACAATAAGATCATCACTCAGGACATATAGACTGCAGATGAACAACTTTATACCCCACCACTCACTCTAATGAAGACACAAAGAGAACATTTACTCACAGAGCATCACAGAGAGTGGACTGAGCTCCATCCTGTCCCTCTAATGACTGACTGACTGACAGAGCAGAGGCGTGTGTTAAAGCTTTACCACTTTACCACTTCCTGTGTTCTAATAGAGACACAGAGAGAGAGAGTGTGCGACCACAATGTCTGACTATGACCCATTATGACCCACTATGACTTCTATGTAGATATGCAGTTCAATATTCAAACATCTGGATAGGAGTTTTGGATGTCTGGGGATGTGTAAGACAGGTGCAGGAATTTGATATCTGAACGTTCAATGAATGTTCAAATTCTCTAATCTTTTTGGACAAATTTGATGCTTTGGCAATTATTTTTGAAACTTTCATAAACTGAACTAAAAATCGCTGTTTCGCTTAAGCAAATGTGCTCATAACTAGGGAAAAAACGTTTTTCTGCAGGTCAACGAGTTTGTCCAAGAGGGGTTGCTGTACCTAGCTGACCAAAAATGCTCGCGCATGCGCAGTTCAGATCAGACAGCCTCCATGCTCGAGTCTCCTGCTTGTAGTCCATGTGATGTTCTGCTCTTGTCAGGACCGTGTTACAGCAAGACAAAAGTCACAACTCATCCAGATAGTTGAAGACACTTAAGGTAAGATCAACTAAGTTCCGATTATAAATGTACTTAGTGTTAGCTTTATATTGTAGACTTCTGGAAGAAAGTATGTCCGGGGGCGGGGCTAGGGGGAAACAGATCCCCAAACAGAGTTGGACACAACACCGGCATTACTTTTGAAAACTGCCACAGCAGAAGAAAATCCTCACAACTGTAACGTTAGCAGAAGAGACTGAACAAGCTTTGTCTAAATAACTAAGCGCTAGGCAACTAACACGTCGAGCTAGCATTAGGGCTAATGTTAGCTAGCTACAAATGTCGGTGCCAGGTTAGCTAGCTAGCACGTTAGCCGTCCTACATGACGGTCATGTTAAATCAAGCAGAAACGAGCTAACGGCACCGTTACAGTTGGGAATATTTTCTTCTGCTATGGCAGTTTTCTAAAGTAATGCCCGGTTAGCTCCTAACGCTAACTCTGACTGAAACCAGCGTTTAGCTAACGGTAGCTAGTTACCATGATGGGACAAAGCTAGCTGTTGGATAGATGTGCATCTGCTGTCTTTAATATTGTTTATTCAGTTTATGTATTTTGTTTACATTTTTATAAAAATCAATTTTGTAATTGAAGTTAAGCTGTGTTTGTTATTTGTACCTTTATAGATTGTTTTTTTTGTTGTATGTTGCGGGACTTTTATTTTGAAGCCTCGGTTCCCGGTCTCGTGCAGATGCTGATTTAGCGGGAGGGGTTTTAGTGAAGACAGTTAGCGGTAAGCACGGACATTATGGATGCTCTGATAAAAGTTTATTCTAGTCATAAAAAGAACTTAAATTATCATAAAGAATATTTAAAGACTATTTCTCTTTCTCACAGCATGCAGCCAACGAGGTATTTGTTTATTTGTCTGTATTTTCTGTCTGTAAACTGCCATTGCTTCTGTTCCTCACGCTTTCACTGTGTGTCAAGATAATGTGTTTGTTGTGTTTTGTTGTTACTGTGTTTAGTTTTCACGGTGGATTTGAGGAAAAGTCTTCAAATAAACCAGTAACAGGAGAACCACTTGTGTTACACAGTTGTGTGTGTGTGTGTGTGTGTGTGTGTGTGTGTGTGTGTGTGTGTGTGTGTGTGTGAGAGAGAGAGAGAGAGAGTGTGTGTGTGTGTGTGTTCAGTACAGTTCAGTTGTGGGTGTTGAGGAGTCACAGACAGGTGATGTTGTCTTGTAGTTGATGATCACCTGTATGTCCTGCCACATGTGCTGGGTATCTCCACTGTCCTTATAGTGGTCATGGATTCTCTGGACATGCGCTCTTTGCCTCTTTTGTGACTCGGGACAGTTTGGCCCTTGCAATTTTTAAGGCCGTCTTGTCCCCTGATCTGAAGGCTGAGCCTGTAGACTTCAGCAGCACCTTTGCGGTCATCCATGGCTTCTGGTTGGAGTGTGTGGTGATGGTCTTGGAGACGGTCATGTCATCAGTACACTTGTCGATGTAGCCGGTCACTGATGCCGTGTTCTCCTCCAAGTTGATAGTCTCCATTTGTTGCAGCCTCCCTGAACATATTCCAGTCAGTGAACTCAAAACAGTCCTGAAGAGCAGAGGTGTCTCCTGCTGACCAGGTTTTCTACTGTTTTAGAACCGGTTTAGAGCGTCTGACCAGCGGTCTGTATGCTGGAAGTAACATAACAGAGATGTGGTCTGAGTAGCCGAGGTGGGGGCGGGGCTCCACATGGGACGTGCCAGGAATGTTTGTGTAAACAAGATCCAGCGTGTTAAGTCCACATGTCCATAGAATTTAGAGAATACTGATTTGAGACTTGTCCAGCGATAATAAACAGACCGTCGGGGTCAGCATTCTGCAGATCGCTAATAGCCCCATAGAGTTCACAGCAACATGGCAACAAACTTCACCTCACCTTCAGAGACATTTCTGAACACAGAAAATAATTACGTTTGAAATAGGTGAATGTGCCGTTATTATGTGTTTGTTATTGTTTACATTTATGAAATGGTCTATATAGAATTGTTTCTTTTTCCTCTCTTGCAGCTGCAGTAATGAAATGGAGCAAAGACACAGCCGAGGAGACGATCAAACAACATGCTTCAGATCTCCTTAATCATGCAGCAGTGAGAGAGAGAGGGATTGGTGTTTATTTATTAATTGTTATCGACTGTAGTGTGAGTTAATTTTCAGTTTTCACACACACACACACACACACACTTGCTGAACTGTACATCATTACACTCCCTCTACAATTTTTGCAAATACAGTATCTCACAAAAGTGACTACACCCCTCACATTTTTGTAAATATTTTATTATATCTTTTCATGTGACAACACTGAAGAAATGACACTCTGCTCCAATGTAAAGTAGTGAGTGTACAGCCTGTATAACAGTGTAAATTTACTGTCCCCTCAATATACACTATATTGCCAAAAGTATTCGCTCACCTGCCTTGACTCGCATATGAACTTAAGTGACATCCCATTCCTAATCCATAGGGTTCAATATGATGTCGGTCCACCCTTTGCAGCTATAACAGCTTCAGCTCTTCTGGGAAGGCTGTCCACAAGGTTTAGGAGTGTGTTTATGGGAATTTTTGACCGTTCTTCCAGAAGCGCATTTGTGAGGTCACACACTGATGTTGGACGAGAAGGCCTGCCTCTCAGTCTCTGCTCTAATTCATCCCAAAGGTGTTCTATTGGGTTGAGGTCAGGACTCTGTGCAGGCCAGTCAAGTTCATCCACACCAGACTCTGTCATCCATGTCTTTATGGACCTTGCTTTGGTCACTGGTTCACAGTCTTGTTGGAAGAGGAAGGGGCCAGCTCCAAACTGTTCCCACAAAGTTGGGAGCATGGAATTGTCCAAAATGTCTTGGTATGCTGAAGCATTCAGAGTTCCTTTCACTGGAACTAAGGGGCCAAGCCCAGCTCCTGAAAAACAACCCCACACCATAATCCCCCCTCCACCAAACTTTACACTTGGCACAATGCAGTCAGACAAGTACCGTTCTCCTGGCAACCGCCAAACCCAGACTCGTCCATCAGATTGCCAGATGGAGAAGCGCGATTCGTCACTCCAGAGAACGCGTCTCCACTGCTCTAGAGTCCAGTGGCGGCGTGCTTTACACCACTGCATCCGACGCTTTGCATTGCACTTGGTGATGTATGGCTTGGATGCAGCTGCTCGGCCATGGAAACCCATTCCATGAAGCTCTCTGCGCACTGTTCTTGAGCTAATCTGAAGGCCACATGAAGTTTGGAGGTCTGTAGCAATTGACTCTGCAGAAAGTTGGCGACCTCTTCGCACTATGCGCCTCAGCATCCGCTGACCCCGCTCCGTCAGTTTACGTGGCCTACCACTTCGTGGCTGAGTTGCTGTCGTTCCCAAACACTTCCACGTTCTTATAATACAGCTGACAGTTGACTGTGGAATATTTAGGAGCGAGGAAATTTCACGGCTGGATTTGTTGCACAGGTGGCATCCTATCACAGTTCCACGCTGGAATTCACTGAGCTCCTGAGAGCGACCCATTCTTTCACAAATGTTTGTAAAAACAGTCTGCATGCCTAGGTGCTTGATTTTATACACCTGTGGCCATGGAAGTGATTGGAACACCTGATTCTGATTATTTGGATGGGTGAGCGAATACTTTTGGCAATATAGTGTAACTCAACACACAGCCATTAATGTCTAAACTGTTGGCAACTAAAGTGACTACACCCCTAAGTGGAAATGTCCAAATTGGGCCCAATTAGCCATTTACCCTCCCCTGTGTCATGTGACTTGTTAGTGTTACAAGGTCTCAGGTGTGAATGGGGAGCAGGTGTGTTAAATTTGGTGTTATCACTCTCACACCCTCTCATACTGGTCACTGGAAGTTCAACATGGCACCTCATGGCAAAGAACTCTCTGAGGATCTGAATAAAAGAATTGTTGCTCTACATAAAGATGGCCTAGGCTATAAGAAGATTGCCAAGACCCTGAAACTGAGCTGCAGCATGGTGGGCAAGACCATACAGCGGTTTTACAGGACAGGTTCCACTCAGAACAGGCCTCGCCATGGTCCACCAAAGAAGTTGAGTGCATGTGTTCAGTGTCATATCCAGAGGTTGTCTTTGGGAAATAGACGTATGAGTGCTGCCAGCATTGCTGCAGAGGTTGAAGGGGTGGGGGGTCAGCCTGTCAGTGCTCAGACCATACGCCACACACTGCATCAAATTGGTCTGCATGGCTGTCATCCCAGAAGGAAGCCTCTACTAAAGATGATGCACAAGAAAGCCTACAGTTTGCTGAAGATAAGCAGACTAAGGACATGGATTACTGGAACCATGTCCTGTGGTCCGATGAGACCAAGATAAAAGTATTTTGTTCAGATGGTGTCAAGCGTGTGTGGCAGCAACCAGGTGAGGAGTACAAAGACAAGTGTGTCTGGCCTACAGTCAAGCATGGTGGTGGGAGTGTCATGGTCTGGACCTGCATGAGTGCTGCCGGCACTGAGGAGCTACAGTTCATTGAGGGAATCATGAATGCCAACATGTACTGTGACATACTGAAGCAGAGCATGATCCCCTCCCTTCAGAGACTGGGCCGCAGGGCAGTAGTCCAACATGATAACGACCCCAAACACACCTCCAAGATGACCACTGCCTTGCTAAAGAAGCTGAGGGTAAAGGTGATGGACTGGCCAAGTATGTCTCCAGACCTAAACCCTATTGAGCATCTGTGGGGCATCCTCAAACGGAAGGTGGGGGAGCACAAGGTCTCTAACATCCACCAGCTCTGTGATATCATGGAGGTGTGGAAGAGGACTCCAGTGGCAACCTGTGAAGCTCTGGTGAACTCCATGCCCAAGAGGGTTAAGGCAGTGCTGGAAAATAATGGTGGCCACACAAAATATTGACACTTTGGGCCCAATTTGGACATTTCCACTTAGGGGTGTAGTCACTTTTGTTGCCAACGGTTTAGACATTAATGGCTGTGTGTTGAGTTATTTTGAGGGGACAGTAAATTTACACTGTTATACAGGCTGTACACTCACTACTTTACATTGTAACAGAGTGTCATTTCTTCAGTGTTGTCACATGAAAAGATATAATAAAATATTTACAAAAATGTGAGGGGTGTACTCACTTTTGTGAGATACTGTAATTCTATTTGTAGACTGCTGCAACAACAATAAAACACAATGATCTGTTTTTTCTGTTAACTGTGTATTGTGTTTACATCCACAGCATTTTACTATTGCACTTTATTCATTACAAAACTGTGTAGTGGTCAGTGCTGCACTGTCCCTGGTCAGTTATTGTACTGTACTGTACTGTCTTGCACTGTTTACACACATGCACTTTATGTAGTACTGTGTAGGTCTGTGTAGTGAACTTAGTTCTGTGTTGTCTCCTGTAGTTGTGTGTTTTATGTAGCACCATGGTCCTGGAGGAACGTTGTTTCATGTTACTGTGTACTGTACCAGCTGTATGTGCTTCAAATGACAATAAAAGCTACTTGACTAAACACCAGTGACCTGGAGTCCCAGTTAATGACGTCCGCTCGTAACAACGAGTCTAAAGTCTTTACTTATGGTTTAGTAACTGGATACATGGAAATATTCTCAAAGAAATCCTTATTTTAACTCATTTCAGCACTTTTCAACACTCTACACAGTTCTGGAGCACATTATTCTCACACCAGTCTCTTCCCTACACAAATCTTTTCTGATTGGCTCATAACAGATCCATCATAACAGGAGAAACTTCCTATTGGACAATCAAATAAAAACTGTTACAGCTATTACATTTCACATAACTGAACACATTCATACTCAATATATTCTTCTTGTATTATATTTATGTATAATTTCATGTTAATACACTTATGAAGACACTTGTAAATAAGCGAAATATCTAAATGTACATTAATTTTTTCACTGTCTAGGTTATTTATTTTTATATACTTGCTTATTCATGTAGCAGCAGCACAATGCATACGAAATGAAATGAAATGAAAAATGAAATGAAAATACACTCATGCAGACATATATATACACACACACACACACACACACCAGTCTATATAGATTACACAAACATAAAGTAAGTCTTGTTGGTGAGAGAGGTCAGAGGAGAATGGTCAGACTGCTTGGAGCTGACAGGAAGGCTACAGTAACTCAGTATGTGGTGGTCAGTGATTGAAAAGTGAAAATAAAATGTCTTTGACTCCCTCTAGTGGTAACTGCTGTATGGTTTTAATCCTGACTAGTAAGGGGTGGATTCTTCAATACATCCAACCAATGATTTGCTCCTTCACATCCTGCACGATAATGCAGTCTTTAAAAAGCAGGAACAATCTGCTGAAGCAGTCATGTGTTTTACACAGTCGAGACTTAAGAGAATAAAATAATGAGTCAGTACATGGAAGTGAAGGAGAATGATTGGATCATGGATGAAACATCACTACATGTGAGAGTTTCCTTAAATCCCTGTAATATTTTATTAGACCTGATATCTATCATGTGGTTTGTTGTAGAATAGTTTTAAATGTAAGCTGATATAGGGAACAAAACATGAGGAGCTTTAGTTGAGCCCACAAATAGTTTTCTCTCTGAATATCACATTTTCCTTCATAACACACACTAATGATGTCTAACAGCCAGATGTTTTTTTCTTTTCCATGAGAAATGAATTATAAAATCTCGTACACAAATGATACTGTAACTACTACATACTGTTTCATTGTGGACTCAGTTACAGAGTGAAACCCCAGAACTGCAGAACTTTTATTTTGAAAGATGTCCGGAAGTACTAGTTACAGGCTTATTCCTGCTTGTACTGCTTGTGGTTTCTCTGTTTGGAAGGTGTATATTATTCTCTTTTTTATTATATATTAAGATATTGTGGTTCACTTTTGGACTATTTGTACATCACAGACACTGTAAATAAACATCCTTACTCTGATATTTTATTACAGCTGAGTCATCATTCTTGTACAGAGAGTCTTCACCAACATAACATATCTGTCACTCCTCTACAAAGGTGTAGCAAAGGGCTGTGTCAAAGTCTGGTCTTAAGTATACTGCTGGACAGGTTCAGGAAATCCAGGTTAATCATCCTGGAGAAGTCTCTAATTTGTTCTCCTGCTATCACTGTGTGCACCACTGCTGCCCTCTGCTGGCTGCTGTCGGTGTAGCATGGTCTCAGAGTAACAAACAGGATTTAATGTTAATTAATACAGTAAAATATACAAGAATTATTTTCATGTTACAGTTTTTCATTAGAAGAAGTGTGTGATGTTCTTCACTGCAGACATCTAGCAACAATTCACCCCAATTCTGTAGACCGTGTTAGTGCTCATATACAACACTGATTTAGGTCTAAGCTTGATTTACAAACCTCTAACCCTGACTGTCTTACTCCCTCTGCCAGGACTGGGAAGAAATGCACTTATGATGATGTTGTCTAGCAGAGTTTTACACTGAAACCATGTACTTCACTTCATAAGTAGCTTTTGATTGGCTGTAATGTTGATTTCCTGATTGGTTTTCAGTGTTGTGTTAGTCCTGTACATCAGTGTACCAGTGTGTAGACATGCAGAAAGAGTAATAACACTTCTGTTTGATTCCTCATTTACTCCTGACCTTTACTGCACTGAGATCCTCTACTGACACTGAATAATACTGCAGGATCGAGTTATCTGTCTTTAAGATAAAACTTTATTAATCCTATGTGGGAAATTCCAATGTTACAGCAGGAGACAAGAAACATTATGAGACAATGAAAAGACAACAATATAGCAGCAGTGAACTGATAATGATGTATTTATTTAACTGATAAAACATTTCATTCATAAATCTCCTCAAACAACTACAATTAAAGTTCACACAGCTGAAAAGTCAAACAAATCTAACATCAAAATCTAACTGGGATTTTACGTCTACTCGTTATTTAACTAGATAGCGAAATAAAATAAAACAGCAGTACTGAGAAAACTCAAAACACAATATTAGTTCAGCACCATATTTTAGATAACAGTCAATAAACTTGTTTTTATATTGCATACAAAGCTGGATGTAGGGCTTATTGAACACTACACACATGATCACTTTCACCTCATGAGGAGGTTTACAGGCTTTAGCTAAACAAATCCATTCAGAACAGTGAGGGTGTCTATAAGATGCTGAGAAAATAATAGCAGGATATTAAAATTAGAAATCAGTATTATTTTAAAATCCACACAAAACCATAAAGGAGAAGAAATTCTGAAATTATTTTTCCAGTAAATATATCCTCTTTTTATAGATGAACTTTGTTCACTCCTCTATGACTGCATTCTCAATTCTGTCTTCATCAGTGTGAGCTGTTAAAGAAATTTAAAAAGTCATTTCTTTCATTTCAAAGTTTATTCCAGGTGATTATGGCAGAAAAGAAACCAAACTGCATTTAATATTGTCCTAAACACAGTTTAAGACATCAGCAGGCGTCAGCAGAAACACATGTGGTGGTTGACGTGTTCACTGGCAGTTTTGTTAGTTTATTACAAAGGGTGATTGTAATTTGAATTGTATTTGAAGTGTAGATTTTTGCTTTTAAAATAAGAAGAGTGAGACAAAAGCTTTCTACTTTTCCTCAGGTGAAGATGTTTTTCTCACAATAATTAAAGTCATGATGCTCGTTATGTGAAGTGTAGAGACGTACTGAAAGAGTTCTTACCTCGAGCTCTGTAACATATGAGCAGCAGAATGATGGTCACCAGCAGATACGGAGAGACCGTCACCACACTACAGATCAGCATGAGCACTGAGAATGGAGCTTCTACACCTGATGGACCTGAAGCAGAATAAATAATAATTATTATAATGTTTTTTTTCATGCTGAACTGTTTGTATGTTTATATATATGAGCCTGATTAAAACACAACAGTAATCAACATAATCAGAGCTATTCATAATGTTCAGTCACATCTCTTATTGATTAGTTATTGGTAACTGTGAATTTGTATTCAGTCTGGAAAGAAACACAGATATCCTTACTCAGAATTATAGAAATCGTAGGAAATGTATTAAAGGGGAAAAACTACTGTCTTTGTCAGATTGAACAATTCTTCCCACTTGGAATTCTAAATAATCTGTAATGAAACATTAAATACACTACATGAAGACTCACCATGCACTGTGATGTGGACAGGATTACTGTTTTCTCCAGATTCAGACTCACACCAGTAAACTCCAGTGTAGGATGTGGAGAGGAAGCTGATGTTACATGTAGATCCTGTAACTGATCCCCAGTGTGAACAATCTAACACTCTCTCACTGTGTGTGTATCGTCTCACTGTCCATCCAGTAGAGTTACTCTGGTCCTCACAGCTCAGTGAGAGAGAGTCATTAGTAAAGTGTTGAGTTCTGCTGGGATTGATGATCAGAGAAACTGGAGGAGATTCACCTTAAACACAGAAAAGAGTCATGTAAATTAAGAAAAAAAACACTAAAAAAAATCTTTTGTATCTGTTTGGAAGACATTTTCTTTTCACTCTGAAAAACGTAGAATACTCTCTGAGAATAAACACTCTGAGAACGTAGAATTCTCCTGCACAAAGATCCTCAATCATCTCCTGAGTCCTGTATGTTACCCAGAAAAATGACCCAATAGCAAGGGGTGGAGACATCACAACATACAGGAGAACACAAGGAAAATCATGACAATAATCCTCCACCAGCTCTTTGGACTCTTTCACTGCTGTATACATATTAGGATCTAAAAACTGCATTAATCTGATCTTACGTTTGCATTTTTTTATTCTACACTTCAACACAACAGTTAATTTTCCTCACCAGTGATCCATAGTGGCTGTGGATTGCTGTACTGTGAGTGAAGGGCTGGTTCTCCTCTCTCTCCTCTGCACATATAAACTCCTGTGTGTTTAAGAGCAGCAGGACTGAGAGTGTATTTGCCTCCAGATCCTCTGCTGCTGTCTGAGAGGAGCTCCACATACACGCTATAGCCACCATTATTATTTATTCCAGTTAAGCCGTCTCTGTAGGGAACAACTGTGTACCAGCTGAATGTCCAGTCTGTAGAGGAGTCTGTAACCTCACAGCTTAGAGTCACTGAGTCTCCTTCAGTCAGCCAGCTCTGTGGAGATACACTCAGTACTGCCCGTGGTCTCTCTGTTACACAGGAAATATATATTTTTTCTGGATTTATTTGATATACAGTACAAAGTTTTTTATGAATGTCTTTTATACATTTTCATGTGGCCCCAGAAATCCTCACACACTCACCTGATACAGTCAGTGTAACTATCATCTGTCAGCAGTCATGATATCTTATAGCAACACTTTACAATTTTACACAGCCCTGTTTAACTACAAAAGACCCAGCTTAATATAGATATTAAATATACCAAAACAATATGCCAAAGATTAAATTTTTTATTTGATTAGTGAATGAATGAGTTTGCATTTTATCCAAAATCTAAACTCTTTTGTTCTGAAGACTTTTACATGTCAAAAAACCTTTTAAAGTTACAGCTTTACCTCTTGATTTCATTTTCTTTGTTAAACTACATCTTTGATTTTCTGGTGCTAATCAAGACCTGGTTATCCCCATAGGCAGGGGTCATTTTACAGGTTTGCTGTTGTCTTTCCAATCAAACTTCATCATTGTCTTCTGCCCCTCTGGTCCCATAGGAGACTTCATGGAAGAAATGTACACACTCCTCAGTGCCTTGCTGTCTGACAACACTCTTCTGACAACCTCCTTGGTGATTTTAGCATCTCATCTGAGAAGTTTCAGTCTTCTTGCCTTATGACTCTAAATTCATTCTCCCTGTCATTCAACAGCTGTCCTTCTACACACAAGGACATGTCCTGGATCTGGATTTCACACGTCACACGTTTCATCTCTTCCTGACCCTGACTCCATTTCCTCCCTATCCTTGGACTCCTGGGCTACAGACACTTTTCTCTCCTCTCTTTCCTCAACCATAGATCTTCTCTGCCCTCTGTCCACTAAACCCAGGGAGACTTCTTGTCCTGCTCTTTGGCTGTAAGATGTGTTGCGCAGTAATCAGAAGGAACTACAACCAGCAGAGTTGAAGTGGAAGAAATCACAACTTCTATCCCAACGATGCTTACATTACACAACATTGTGTGTTCCCCCTCCTAGAGTGCCCTACACTGGTGGAGAATGCGGGCATCAAACATAGAAATATGGAATAGATCTACCAGCACTTACCCACCAGCATGTAGTCACCCAGGAGTTGGCCCAGAGCATTAAGAGCACCACGCAGGAGCTACTGGCTCGCTGCAAGGGCCCCCAGGCCACATCAGTCATTCTCTCTGACCCTCGCCATGATGCTCAATGCTGGCACACTAAGACGACATGGAGGCTCTTCTAGACACCTTTTAGCATACTGTGGACTTGCCAAAACAGGACTGGGCAGACATCCTGGCTCCTCTACTCAGCGGGGAGGCTCAGCTGGCGTATTTTGCCATAGACCCAGAGGAAACCCAATATTATGATGGATTAAAATGATGGAGGAAATCCTCATATGCTGTGGCCACTCGCCTGTTAATGCCACCAGTGACTACTACAAATGAACGTTAAATCTCCAGTTGCAAATGGACAAGCTACTGAGAATTGGCTGGTGCTGGTTGCAGCTTGATCCACTCAGTACCCGGTTTCTGTGGGCTCTATCTGCGGAGGACTGGAAGGCCATAAGGATTAAAGGGCCCACCAACCCCAAGGAGTTCCTAAATGCCTTGGAGTACACCATGGCCACCCTGGAGATTGGCCGATCTCAGAGCTGGCCAGGGAGAGATGGATGCCAGAGAGCCGCCGCATCTTGGGACTCAACGATGTGCCTAAAAGTCAAGATCTATAGCCCAGCTGGTGAATGGGCTCTCCTCATTGGCCTTATCCCCGACCTCCGTGTCCCCTTGCTACTCAGGCACCACTGCCACAAAAAGGTAAGTGACCCAGAAACCCAAGTTCCTAGGGTGGCTGGCATGCATGGCGCTAGAGGAACTGGATGCCAATGCTTCCACTTCAGGTGAGTCACCCCATTCAACTAACCCTGTCTGGTCTATCTTACAACAGGCCACCTGAGAGGGGAGTTTTGGGAAGGAGCAAAAGGAGAATGACCAGCTGAAGCACTGCTGGGGTCAGGTGCTGCAAGTTGAGGATGTCAATACTGACCCTACTTGGCCCATGCCCTCCTCCTACTTTCTAGTAAGAAATGGACTATACCCTCACACAGAAAGTAGGGGTGAGCCCTGTGAGTCTACCACCTTTAGACAGATGGACTCATGGAGTTTTTCAATTAGACCCTCAAGAGGATGCTGTATAAGGTGGTAGATGAGGAAGGATTGCCTCCTTCCCTATGTCCTCTTTGCTGTTTGGGAGAAACCCCAGGTGTCCACCGGCTTTACCCCTTTAGAGCTCCTGTTCCGGTCAGTCATCAACTCCAGGACATGCAGGCCTGGATTGATTGCATGGGACCCATTGTGAAAAAATACACATAAGCAACCCAGCAAGCCCAGAAAAGGGTCTACATCTGGCCAGCCCAGCCACGGGAGTTTCACCCTGCGACCAGTTGATGCTGCTGGTCTCCAATGTTGCCAAGGGCCCATATACAGTCCTCAAGACAGTTAGACCTGTAAATTAGAGATTGTGACAAGCAGGTAAATGGCCAGACATACAAATCTACCATTTTAAAATCTTAAATAAATGGATTGCCTTGATCTGTCTATGTCCTGGTTTGAAGAGTGGAGATGATCTCACACCAGTCCAGCAACAAGACCTTACAGAGCTGATAGACTAGTTTTACAATGTCTTTTCATTGGTACCGGGACTCACCGAGCTGGTGCAACATGAGATCAAAACCCCTCTTGGGATGGTGATTCAACAGTGGTGGAATGAATGTTGAATCATCAAGAAATCCATCTGCCAGTGGTCCAGCCCCATTGTGGTGATGCCTCAGATGGAACCATCCGCCTCTGCAATGACTTACGGGGGGTCTACCGGATCTCAGAGATCAACATCTATCCCCTCCCCTGAGTGGATGATTTTGTGGAGCCCCTGGAGAAGGCCTGGTTCATCTCCACTCTGGACCTCACTAAAGGATAATGACAGGTGGTCCTAGCCCCAGATGTCAAACAAAAAATGGCCTTCAGCACTGCCAATGACCACTGGCAGTACCGCAGTACCGGGTCCTTCCTTTTTCATCTCCAATCTGGACCTCACTAAAGGATAATGACAGGTGGCCCTAGCCCCAGATGTCAAACAAAAACTGGCCTTCAGCACTGCCAATGACCACTGACAGGACCGGGTCCTTCCTTTTACCTACCAGCAACCTTCACCACAGCATACCTGGATGATGTTGTCATCCACTCCTCCATGTGGTCCAACCACTTATTCCATCTGGGGGAGGTTCTGGAAAGTCTCCAGACAAACCCCTGCAAATGGCATCCAGGGCTGACAGAGCCACAGTAACTGGGGTACTGCATCAACCAGTGGTCGAGTTGTGCTCCACCACCAAAAAACAAGTACATGCCTTCTTGGGTCTAGCAAGTTACTACCATTGCTTTGTTTCAGACATCTCCTCTGTAGCTTCCCCCTCACAAGAAAGAGCCAACCAGAGCAGGCAGAGGATACCAACACCAGGGTGACTAGATGGTTTCTCTTGTTGCAAGACTTCTCATTCCAGGTCCAGCACAGAGCTGGGCACCAGCACAGGAAAGCCTACTCTTATGGCGCTTATGTGAAAACACACAAATGATACTTCACGTCACATGTCCACATGTTTTATGTCCATAATACCAGAAATAGAGTAAAGGAAGTCGGGGTTCCTCTGCAGGCTGTTAGGGGAAACAGTGAGCAATGTTGTGACAGTAACATTTTTAAACATTTTCACTGGATCTCATCAGCCACAAATGACAAATAAATATTATTTGCACAAAAAATTAACTCTCAAAATAATTTGTACAAAGATTCAACAGTTAAATGAAATCAAAATGATAATTAAGATTATAGCATGGGGCAGATTTTGTGCATTATTTTATCTTTTTAATTACTGTAAATTTGTGTTTAACCCTTAAGACTTTACAGCAGTTTTTGAAGATAAAGGAGTTATTATTCTATGCTGTCTGAGGGCTGTAATAAAGTAAATTATTTTTTTTATTTTTCACACAAGTTGAAGACTTCTGGTTTTTAGCTGTACTGTAAACTGTCTGTTTCCCTTTTATTAACAAAGTTAATAATTTAAGTTTAAGTAATAAAACAGTCTATAGTAATAGTAAGAGTGGTGTGCTGGTGTTATGAAGCCGAGTTACTGTTTCCATCCTGAAGAACAGATTATTTTCCTATAACAGCATGTGCCAATGATTACAGTTTAATTTATTAACAAATGAATTGTACTTTTGATCCATTTATTGTTAAATTTAACGTTGTGGAATTATGGGGCTGGAGGCAGATACAAGTGTAGAAGGTCATTTATTTACAGAGAAGCTACAAACTGTGACACAGAAAGGAAGCAAAAACAAACACTAGATCAGGGCTGTGGCAGAATAAACACACCGTGCCATCAGTTGCAAGACAAAGATGTGGTTAAACAAAGGGGTTAAATACACAGACAAATCAAGGGTGAAACTGAAAACAGATGAGTATAATCCAGACACATTAGAGCAACAACCAATGACAGGACGGGGCAGAGACAAGACATGAATCTGAACAAAAACCCACATGGCAAAGAAAACAGTAACAAAACAGAAACTGTTCAAAATATATGTGCGTGGTTGCCGTCTGATGGTCTGGTGGGGATGTGTCCCAAATATCTGTCGTTTTCTCACCAGCCTCTATTTTACTCAATCTTTAATGAATACATATAACAATGCAACTTGTCATGTTACAGAAAAACTGCAAAACAAACTCCTCTGTCCTGAAGGATCTCAACAGCCACATATGTATTTTAAAATTATTTTGAACATAACAATAACAAGGAACAACAAGGAATAACAATAAACACCAATCAGGCATTACATTATGACCAACTGCCTAAAATTGTGTTGGTCCAAAACAGCCCTGACCTGTCAAGTCATGGAGTCCACTAGATCCCTGAAGGTGTGTTGTCGTATCTGGCACCAAGATGTTAGCAGCAGATCCTTTAACTTATGTATGGATCAGACTTGTTTGTCCCGCACATCTAACAGATGCTGGATTGGATTGAGATCTGGGGAATTTTGAGGCCAGGTCAACACCTCAAACTGGTTGTTGTGCTCTTCAAACCATTTCTGAACCATTTTTGTTTTGTGTCATGTCGCAATACCCTGCAGAAAGAGACCACAGCCATCAGCAAATAGCGTTTCCATGAAAGGGTGTACATGGCAACAATGCTTAGGTGGGTGGTACGTGTCAAAGTAACATCCACATGGATGGCAGGACCCAAGGTTTCCCAGCAGAACATTGCCCAAATCATGACACTGCCGCCGATGGCTTGTCTTCTTCCCATAGTGCATCCTGGTGCCATGTGTTCCCCAGACGCACATGCACCTGGCCATCCACGTGATGTAAAAGAAAACGTGATTCATCAGACCAGGCCACCTTCTTCACATCAACTTTGAGGATAAAATGTTAACTTGCTGCCTAATATATGCCACCCTCTAACAGGTGCCATGATGAGGAGATAATCAGTGTTATTCACGTCACTTGTCAGTGGTCATAATATTATGCCTGATCAGTGTAAATAAGCAATATTTTTGCTTACCAAATCTTTTTGCTTTAATAAACCTGTGATGAAAACAGTAAAAACATCATGACATACCTCTCAGTCTAATCTTGACAGGATCACTAAACTCTGTGGAGTAGTCACGGTAATAGTTGTTGTTATAGTAGCTGTAGTAGTTTCTCCTGCGTGCTCGACACCAGTACTCTGTTTCTCCTGCATTATCGACTGTCACTTTAAGTGTGTTCTCTTGTTCACTGTTCAGATTCTGTAACCACTGATTATTTTTGTGCCAGTGAAACTCCCATCCAGTCCCCTGCTGCAGCTCACAGCTCAGAGTGACGGTGTCTCCAGTGTAGACGGAGCTCTGAGGATTCACTCTCACAGTCGGTTTGGGTTTTGCTGTTGGTATGAAATGATGAAGGAGTCAGAGCTGCTTTTCACTTTACAACATAAGCAGTAGATTCACTGTGTCTAACAGATGCTTTGTGTCTAAAACAAACATTTTTATTTAACATTTGATACAAGATTTTACAGTTGTATGTTTTCTTACACGGCAGGTAGTCAGTATATTTTCTGTTTTACAAAATTCATGATTGGATTGAAGTGTAGAAACATTGCTGATTTTAGATTGTTATTTTATGGATCCTGCACAAATCCTGCACCAACATCTGAACATATCTGCATTTTCTTAAAAATGAGCAAAAACATCACATTGTACAGTAAAGCCATGACAGACAGACAAAAAAAATCTACAGACATTGTGAAGCTGAACATAATCATCTAACTGAGAAACAGTAATGATCATTTTCCATTCAGTCCAACAAGGAAAGCAGGATCAGTCTTCATTTATTATAAACCAATAAAAAAGCTTTGCTGATTTATTGAATATTTGTGAGGTAGTCCAAAATTGTTAAAAATATAAGTTTTTTCCTCTAGTACTATACGTTGACGTCACATCCAGTCAACCTTTATTTACACATTTATTTATACATTTATACAAGGACATTTTTAAACTACAGAATTGACCCAAACTGCTTTATAGACAATTGAACAAATAAACAAAGACAGTTAAGAGAGTTATATAATAATAATAATAATAATAATAATAATAATAATAATAATAATAATAATAATAATAATTATTATTATTATTATTATTATTAATGGACCTATTCGGAAACTAAATTTTAATGTTTTCAAGAAAGATTTAAAGGTGGCTATGAAGAAGCTGCCCACAGAGAAAGGTGCTCTGAGAAAGAGTGACACCAAAAATACAAGATTTACTGAATAGCAAACTTAATATAAAACCCAGATCCTACTAAATAATGCATGATGATTCTTGTCAAAGAAATTGGTGTCTACTAGACAGGGAAGTGAAAGTCAACATTAAAGAAACAAGGACTCAGTTACTGATGGCTCAAAATCTGAACCCTAAAAAATAATGTTAACATATTAAATAAGAAATAAAAACACCCACAGACTCACCTGATACAGTCAGTGTAACAGCATCACTGATCTCTGAGCTCTGAGAGTCTCTCCCATGTCCTCTGCAGGTGTAGGTACCACTGTCAGAGACTTTAACATACTGGATTCTGAACTCCTGCATTGTGTTGTCTGTGTAGAATCTCTTACTTCCATCTGTGTAGACTTTGTTATTAATTTTCTTCCAGCTGTAAGTCCACTGAGTGTCTCCTCCTCCCTGTATGTCACATCTGAGAGTAATAATCTCTCCAATGAAGACATGTAAATCAGGCATTATGGACACCACAGCTTTAGGACTCCCTATAAAACATTCTGTTGTTAATAAACCTTACATAAAGTCATTCCCAAGTCTACACTACTAATATCATGTTTAGAGTGAGTGTGAGTACATGTTTTTGTTACTTGTTGATACTGATATGTGTAACGTACTTAATATTAAGAAATCAGGGGCATCATAGAGCATTTTATTTAGCACTAGTTATGTCAGTTGCTCTCTTGTGCTGCTGTCATTAAACTTGTGCTGTTTTATATTTAATATATTAAGACATTTAAGCAGCATAAACCTATTTGAGTGTAAAACTATTTATTTAAATCTGATGTTGCAGCCATCCTTTGATTAGGGTTATAAAAACTGCATTAATAAACAAGGAACAAATTAACAAATCATGCACAACCTTCAATTTTTAAATATGGAAGCAAGATAAAGGATGAACTATATATAAATCACCTTGAGCCTGAGCCACTGGTATAAGTGAAATCAGCACTAAAAAGGGAACAGAAACAGAACATGATGAAAATATGGAAAATATTCAGACTATTAAAAAAAGCACATTTTAGACACACAGAACCCACAAGA
The DNA here is from genome assembly GCF_019097595.1 of Hemibagrus wyckioides. NCBI lineage: Eukaryota > Metazoa > Chordata > Actinopteri > Siluriformes > Bagridae > Hemibagrus > Hemibagrus wyckioides. Next base: position 34,694,606 of record NC_080716.1, on the reverse strand, counting down.
TTAAATCAAATGCAAGAAATCTAAACTACCATCAGCAAGAAATGCATTTTAACCTATCTAAATAATAAATAAACAAAATATAGAGAAATGATGGAAATATCTCGCATTACATTCTCTACAGTGTGGAAAGTGAGGACAGAGAAGTGTGGCCAGACTGGTGGAGGCCTGCGGTTGAAAAGTGAATCTAAAGTGACTTTAACACTTTACTGGTAGCTGCATGACATTTTTTTAAATCCTGACATTATCCACTTTGTAATAGATTTAAACAGAACTATTTAAAGATAGGAGAAAGTCTGTTCCATGAAGTAGATGATCAGAATTTAGTTTCTACAGCATGAATCCATGACACTAACTTCCTTATGTGAACGGTTCAGGCTGCTTATGGTGGCCTATCAATGTTTTCTTGGCACATGTGTCATCCCTCAATACCATCCCAGCATTATTTGATGTTACATCCCTTCATGAATCAAATTTACCAACTTAAAATGGTATTATAAAGCAAAATACAACAAATCACATATCACAAGTGAATGTGGGTGGGTTAGGGGACAGTGCAGAAATAGTATAGTAACAGAATTGTATACCCAATTAAACTAATAGTACATTTTTAGTATTACTGTGTATACACTTTTTGGCTTTAAAAGAGTCCTCTGATGTCATAAATGTACCCACAGTATCAACAGTTAAAAAGTTATTTATTGTTTTCACACTTCCATCTTCACACCTCCTCCAATAAATTTACACCACTGCATTAAAATAGAAAATAAACCACATCCTCAAACTGCTCTCTGTTCTCAGGCCTCTAACACTGTAACTGCTCTGTGTTTGTACAGGACTAATGAGAAGTGTTTGTTCTTACATAATTATTGCTCTAATTTTTAACATGGAAATAATAGTTTGTGGTAATTAGTACAGAATAATTTTTGATTTTTTTTTTTTTTAAGTGCTGTGCATTAGTTTGGAATTAGTGTGTATTACAGTGAACATGTTTCCCTGTACAGACCATAATAGTAACAAAAATGGAAATTATAGTTATAATTTCTCAGTTAGTCTAGTGAATACTAAATGTTTTGCAAAAACCTTTTTTTAAACAGGAAACAACACCGGAAAATGATCATCAGACAGATTCCAACAATCCAGACTCGTGTTTTAAACTCGCTCTACTTGTCCTCTTACCTGTTGAACTATCATAGTTACTGAGAGTAGATACACATCAAACTAAACCCTTCTCATAACAGATATGGAGACACTGATCCACCTGAGCAGTCATGCTGAAGTACACACAATGTCCTAATCACACAATAAGCTCATCACTCAGGACATTCAGACTGCAGATGAACAACTTTATACCCCACCACTCACTCTAATGAAGACACAAAGAGAACATTTACTCACAGAGCATCACAGAGAGTGGACTGAGCTCCATCCTGTCCCTCTGATACACTGAGGGGCAGTGGTGGCTCAAGTGGTTAAGGCTCTGAGTCGTTGACCGGAGGATCAGGGGTTCAAGCCCCAGCACCGCCAAGTTGCCACTGTTGGGCCCTTGAGCAAGGCCCTTAACCCTCTCTGCTCCAGGGGTGCCGTATCATGGCTGACCCTGCTCTCTGACCCCAACCTCCAAGGATGGGATATGCGAAGAAAGAATTTCACTGTGCTGTAATGTATATGTGACAAATAAAGGCTGTTTCATTTCATTTGATGACTGACTGACAGAGCAGAGGTGTTAAAGCTGTGCCGCTTTACCACTTCCTGTGTTCTAATAAAGAGACCCACCACAGTGTCTGACTATAACTCTCCCTCTTGTATGTAGATATGCAGTTCAATATTCAAACATCTGGATAGGAGTTTTTGGATGTGTGGGGATGTGTACGATGGGCAGGAATTATTATTTATATATAAGTTTCAATTTAGTTCAGACGTTGTGGTGTTGCTGTAACTAACTGAACAAAAAATTCCTCATGTATGCGCAGTTCAGATCAGACAGCGGTTCCCCTCCATGCTCGAGTCTCCTGCTTGTAGTCCATGTGATGTTCTGCTCTTGTCAGGACCGTGTTACAGCAAGACAAAAGTCACAACTCATCCAGATAGTTGAAGACACTTAAGGTAAGATCAACTAAGTTCCGATTATAAATGTACTTAGTGTTAGCTTTATATTGTAGACTTCTGGAAGAAAGTATGTCTGGGGGCGGGGCTAGGGGGAAACAGATCCCCAAACAGAGTTGGACACAACACCGGCATTACTTTTGAAAACTGCCACAGCATAAGAAAATCCTCACAACTGTAACGTTAGCAGAAGAGACTGAACAAGCTTTGTCTAAATAACTAAGCGCTACTGAGCTAACACATCAAGCTAACAGGTTAGCTAGCTCGCATGTTTGAAGCAGGTGAGCTGATGGCATGCTATAAATTTAGTTTCGGTTTCACTTTATAATTATCAAATGTAAACGTAAAGGCTACCACAAACACAAATTAGCTCTCAAGTAAGCTCACAACGGTATTAAGTTAATGTTCAGAGTGAAATGATGTGCATTTTTGCTCAAAATGAACAGTAAGGGGACATTATGTATAATAAGAACAACGATGAGGCAGTGCTTAATGATCCAAATGTCAAGAAAGAAGCATCAGAAAAGGAAGAGAAACAGCAAGAGAAAGTGGACGGAAAGCCAGAGAATTTGTTAGTGGAAGGTTATTAAAGTAAGGACACAGAACAGGAAGTAAAGTCAGAAGCACCAGACAGTGAGGCTGAAGAGGACACAGGTGAGGAGGAGGACATCCACAAGCAGTAGACCATCAGGTGTGTGATGTTGGAAACATGTTTGTCTGTGTGTAAAGCAGTGTTATTACTGTTCATATGGTGGGAGTGTGTAGTCTTATGATTTACATTACTCATAAACTCATGTCTCATTTACATTACTCATAAACCCATTGCTCTAGCAAGATAAATATTCCTTTAGTGTTTCTTGATCACTACATGTGCTCTATATTGGTTTGTCTTTATCCACAGATATCAGCGAGTGTAGAGACTCATCAATTCAGAATCTGAGGTTTTCAAGGACCTTGATGAAGGACAGGAGAAGAATCTTTACAGCAGTCTGGAACGACATTCACCCTTTGGCTTGAGTATTTAAGAATACTGGACTATTCAGTTATGAAATCACACACACACACACACACACACACGCATCATTCTCTCAACTTTGTAGTTAAATAAAAATGTAACAGTTTTTGAACACAGTTTTTATCCCTTTTGTTCTGAGTTGAATGTGCCCCTCTGACAAAACACAGATTTTGTGTAAATATTTATACACTACTAGTCAAAAGTTTATTTTCCTCTTCACTGTATTCAGCATTGTATTTTAATCCTGAAGATACTGAAATTGACAGTACAAATATGGAATTATGTAGTCAACAAAAATGTGTTAAATAACCCAGAATATGTTTTAATATTTTTGATTCTTTAAAGTAGCCACCTTTTGCTTTGATTGCAGCTTTGCACTCTCTTGGCATTCTCTCAGCCAGACTCAGGTAGTCTCCTGGATTGGTTTTCCAACAATCTTGAAGGAATTCTCAGAGGTGTTGAGGACTTGTTGCTGCTCTTCCTTCACTCTCTGGTCCAACTCATCACAAACCACCTCAGTTGGGTTTAGATCAGGTGAATGTGGGAGTTCAGGTCATCTGATGCAGCAGTTCATCACTCTCATTCTTGGACAAATAGCTCTTACATAATCTAGTGGTATGTATATGGTCATTCTTTGTTGGAAAACAAATGAGTAAAATTTTTGTGCAAACCAGATGGGATGTTGCTGCAAAATGCTGCCACCAACAGTGTCACCAGCAAATCACCACCACACCATCACACCTCCTCCTTAATGCTTCACATATTCTTCACATATTCAGGATCGTCTGTTCACGCTCTCTATGTCTAACAAAAATCTCAAATCTGGACTCATCAGACTAACAGAGTTCTCCACTGATCAAATGACCATACCTTGTGTTTCTTGGCCCAAGCAAGTCTCTTCTGCTTGTCTTTGTTCTGAAATAATGATTTATTCACCGCAATTTGACCATGAAGGCCTGACTCACACAGTCTCAGCTGAACAGTGGATGTTTAAATATGTCTGCCACTTGAACACTGAACAGCATTTATGTGGGCTGTAATCTAATCTCTTATTCTCTGCAGCAGAGGTATCTCTTGGTCTTTCTTTCCTTGGACTGTCCTCATGAGAGCCAGTTTCATTATAGCCTGCCTGGCTCTCAGTCTCCGCTCTAATTCATCCCAAAGGTGTTCTATCGGGTTGAGGTCAGGACTCTGTGCAGGCCAGTCAAGTTCATCCACACCAGACTCAGTCATCCATGTCTTTATGGACCTTGCTTTGTGCACTGGTGCACAGTCATGTTGGAAGAGGAAGGGGCCAGCTCCAAACTGTTCCCACAAAGTTGGGAGCATAGAATGGTCCAAAATGTCTTGGTATGCTGAAGCATTCAGAGTTCCTTTCACTGGAACTAAGGGGCCAAGCCCAGCTCCTGAAAAACAACCCCACACCATAATCCCCCCTCCACCAAACTTTACACTTGGCACAATGCAGTCAGACAAGTACTGTTCTCCTGGCAACCGCCAAACCCAGACTCGTCCATCAGATTGCCAGATGGAGAAGCGCGATTCGTCACTCCAGAGAACGTGTCTCCACTGCTCTAGAGTCCAGTGGCGGCGTGCTTTACACCACTGCATCCGACGCTTTGCATTGCACTTGGTGATGTATGGCTTGGATGCAGCTGCTCGGCCATGGAAACCCATTCCATGAAGCTCTCTGCGCACTATTCTTGAGCTAATCTGAAGGCCACATGAAGTTTGGAGGTCTGTAGCGATTGACTGCAGAAAGTTGGCGACCTCTTCGCACTATGCACCTCAGCATCCGCTGACCCCGCTCCGTCAGTTTACGTGGCCTACCACTTCGTGGCTGAGTTGCTGTCGTTCCCAAACACTTCCACATTCTTATAATACAGCTGACAGTTGACTGTGGAATATTTAGGAGCGAGGAAATTTCACGACTGGATTTGTTGCACAGGTGGCATCCTATCACAGTTCCACGCTGGAATTCACTGAGCTCCTGAGAGCGACCCATTCTTTCACAAATGTTTGTAAAAACAGTCTGCATGCCTAGGTGCTTGATTTTATACACCTGTGGCCATGGAAGTGATTGGAACACCTGATTCTGATTATTTGGATGGGTGAGCGAATACTTTTGGCAATATAGTGTATCTCTTGGTCTTTCTTTCCTTGGACTGTCCTCATGAGAGCCAGTTTCATCATAGTGTTTGATGGTTTAGGTGACTGCATTTGGAGACACATTCAAAGTTCTTGAGATTTTTCAGATTCACTGAGCTTCATTTCTTCATAATGATGGACCGTCTTTTCTCTTTACCTAACTGAATGTTTCTTGCCATAACATTGTTTTGTACAGTAGTTGTAGTAGCACTAATAGGGCTATTGACTCTGTACCCATCCTTCCTCTGCACAAGATAACTGATGCTCTAAACACAGTAAGAAGGCAAGAAATGCCACAAACGTATTCAAGAAGACACACATGTGAATTAAAAACCCTGCCAGATGACTACCTTGTGAATCTGATGAGAGAATGGCATGAGTGTATCAAGCTGTTATCCAAGCTAAATGTAGCTACTTTGGACAATCTAAAATATAAAATATATATTCTGGGTTGTTTATCACTTTTTTTTGTTTGCTACGCAATTCCCTATGTGTTCTTTCATAGTTTGAATGTCTTCAGTATCAAGGTACAATGTTGAAAATAATAATAAAATAAAATAAAGAAAAAACTCTGAAGGAGAATGTCTGTCCAAATGCCAGTCTTCTGTGAGACTGTTTATTTGGTCCAGAAGCAGTATAACTGATGTCTAAAATGAGTCTGCAGTTGTTGTTCTAAGCCATTGGAAAGATGTCCACAATGAGCATGGATGAATGAGGTCCTGTGGACGTCAACACTGGACACTCTTATTTTTCACATCAAGACTGTTAAGACTTGCTCTGTAAAAGCTGTTTCTCTGTGTAACTCAGTATGTGGTGGTTAGTGATTGAAAAGTGAAACTAAAATGCCTTTCACTCCCTCTAGTGGTAACTGCTGTATGGTTTTAACCCTGATTTCATCCACACTTTAATAGATTTAAACATAAATTATTAAATTATACATTATCACTGTTCATGGTCAGGCTTGTGTTCAGCCAAGGACAAAAAAGAAGGAACAACCTTCAGTTTAATAATCACTTAAACAACATTCATTTAAATTAGATGACTTTATACAGCAGGTCCTCGGTTTACGACGTCCTCGACCTACGGCGTTTCGTGGTTAAAACAATTTTCACGCAGGAACTAGTTGGCGAGCGGAGCGGATGAATACGTCGCCACGCGGCGCTATACGAGGAAGACGGCTTTGTTTACATTCGCCGGTTGTACGCCATATTGGATTGTGCTAAATTCGCTTTCTTTCGTTTGTGTTGTTTTTTTGGAAAGTTTTTGCCCTTTATTATGGCCCCCAAGTGTAAGTCAGACTCTTCTGATGACAGTGCTTTGAAGAAAAGGAAAGCCATCTCCATGGAAGTGAAATTAGATATAATAAAACGTTCAGAAAAGGGAGAAACACCGGTCACGATTACAGTATGTGAGTTCCGACTTACGGCAAAAATCGCGTTACGTCGCGTCGTAGCGACGGAATGCCGACATAAGTCAAGGACCCTCTGTAATGTTCTCTTATTTACTTTAAACATCAATAGTAATGCACTGTAAACACGACAGTTTCAGACATCCAGCGATCTGTGTTTTACAAAGATGTGTCTCAGGTTCTCTTTATCTCAAGGTATCAGGTGGAAAGGGATTTTTTTTGCCAAACTTCTTTAAATAGAGATGCTAAACTTGTCTTGCACACACAGCCACTAGATGGCGCTGTGAGCTTGTGCAATGCTGCTGGAAGCGACACGTGCGTGAGTATTTTGCACGTGCATTTCACACCTAGGCCTTCACTGGTGTCCTTCCTGAATTAATCCACCTCTATACCATCATTATGATGCCACCATGGGCGTGGCTAGGCCATTTTCTACTTAGCCCTCCTAAATGCTAGATGGCCCCAGTGACACCGACTCGAAATCTGATTGGTTAAGGTAACAATTTCATTGCCACTTATTTTAAGCTACGGACGCCTGCACTAGAGATGGCGGCGCGGCAGTAGCACGCAGTGGCCACTCCGGAACCAAAATGGTGCTTTCTTTTTGTTTTAGCGCTAAACTTAAAGTGCATGGACGCCAAAGTCAGTGGTGTTCATGTATATGACCGCCAGACGATATTACGGTACAGAAATCATGCAGTTACTAACTTGCATGATGAACTACTCTGCAAACTTCGCGAACTCGGCTTGCTGCGAAGTCCAGGCCTTCAATCCTTGGCGTCGCCTGATGCCGGTGGCCGGGAGAGAGGACGTCGCAAGCGTTGTTCGAGGAAGCGGAAGCGCGGTAAAAGAGCGGGTGTCCGTGCTAGGCTAACAACCAACCCTACCCGGCCGGCACTCCCTTCCATCATCTTGTCCAACGTCTGCTCACTGGATAATAAACTGGACTACATCCGACTCCAGCAAACTACACGGCATGAGTTCAGAGACTGCTGCGTCTTTGTTTTCACGGAGACGTGGCTCAGCGACAGAGTTCCGGACGCCGCCATTCAGCTAACCGGACTAACCGTGTTTCGTGCCGACAGGAATGCAGCTCTGTGCGGTAAGACTCGCGGTGGTGGCGTGTGTGTTTACATCAACACGGAATGGTGTAAGGACTCTGTGCTTGTGTCTAACTACTGCTCATCGGTAGTGGAGTTTGTAACTGTTAGATGCAGACCTTTTTATTTACCCCGGGAATTCACCACTACTCTCATTATCGGAGTGTACATTCCACCCAGCGCTAATGCTAAGGAGGCTCTGTGTGAGCTGTACAGAGCTGTTAGCGAGCTGCAAAATGCTCACCCCGACGGACTGTTTATCATCGCCGGAGATTTCAATCATGCAAATCTCAGAACAGTGCTCCCTAAATTCCATCAGCATGTGGACTTTGCTACGAGAGGGGCGAACATGCTGGATGTTGTTTATTCAAACATTCCCGGCGCGTATCGTGCGGAGCCCCGCCCCCACCTCGGCTACTCAGACCACATCTCTGTTATGTTGATTCCAGCATACAGACCTCTCGTCAGACGCTCTAAACCGGTTCTGAAACAGGTTAAGACCTGGCCAGCAGGAGCCATCTCTGCTCTTCAGGACTGTTTTGAGTGCACTGACTGGGACATGTTTAGGGAGGCTGCAACCAACGGCGACTCTATTGACTTGGAGGAATACACGGCATCAGTGACCAGCTACATCGGGAAATGCATCGATGACGTGACCGTCTCCAAGACCATCACAACACGCTCCAACCAGAAGCCGTGGATGACTGCGAAAGTGCGTGCTCTCCTGAAGTCGAGAGACTCTGCCTTCAGATCGGGGGACAGGGCGGCCTTAAAAACAGCAAGGGCCAAACTGTCCCGAGCCATTAGAGAGGCGAAGCGTGCACACGCCCAGAGAATCCACGGCCACTTCCAGAACAGCAGAGACTCCCGGCGCATGTGGCAGGGCATTCAGGCGATCACCAACTACAGGACAACTTCACCTTCCTGTGACAGTGACGCCTCCCTTCCAGATGCGCTGAACGACTTCTACGCTCGGTTTGAGGCACAGAACAACACAACAGCGAGGAAGACCATCCCGCCTCCTAATGACCCAGTGCTCTGTCTCACCACGGCTGACGTGAAGAGAACTCTATACAGAGTTAACCCACGGAAGTCCGCTGGACCAGACAACATTCCTGGCAGAGTTCTCAGGGAGTGTGCGGAGCAGCTAGCAGATGTCTTCACTGACATCTTCAACATCTCGCTGAGCAGCTCCATCATCCCTACGTGCCTCAAGACAACGACCATCGTCCCTGTGCCAAAGAAGTCCACGGTTTCCTGCCTCAATGACTACCGTCCCCTTGCACTCACACCAATCGTGATGAAATGCTTCGAGAGGCTCGTCATGAGGCACATCAAGTCACAGCTACCACCCTTGCTGGACCCCTTGCAGTTTGCGTATCGTCCTAACCGTTCCACGGAAGACGCCATCACCACAACCCTCCATCTGGCCCTCACACACCTGGACTGCAAAGACTCCTACGTTCGAATGCTGTTCATAGATTTCAGTTCAGCATTCAACACAATCATCCCTCACCAGCTGATTAAGAAGCTGAGTCTCCTGGGCCTGAACACCTCTCTCTGCAACTGGATCCTGGATTTCCTGACTGGGAGACCTCAGTCAGTCTGGATCGGGAGCAGTATCTCCAGCACCACCACACTGAGCACTGGAGCACCTCAGGGCTGTGTGCTCAGTCCATTGCTGTTCACTCTGCTGACTCACGACTGTGCAGCAATGCACAGCTCCAACCACATCGTCAAGTTCGCTGATGACACGACCGTGGTGGGTCTCATCAGCAAGAACGACGAGTCAGCATACAGAGAGGAGGTGCAACATCTAACAGCCTGGTGCAGAGCCAACAACCTCTCCCTGAACGTCGACAAGACCAAAGAGATGGTTGTTGACTTCAGGAGAGCACAGTGTGACCATTCTCCGCTGTCCATCGATGGCTCCTCTGTGGAGATCGTCAAGAGCATCAAATTCCTTGGTGTCCATCTGGCGGAGAACTTCACCTGGTCACTCAACACCAGCTCCATCACCAAGAAAGCCCAGCAGCGCCTCTACTTCCTGAGGAGGCTGAGTAAAGCCCATCTCCCTCCCCCCATCCTGTCTGTGTTCTACAGAGGGACCATCGAGAGCGTCCTGAGCAGCTGCATCACTGCCTGGTTTGGGAACTGCACCGTCTCAGATCGCAAGACCCTTCAGCGGATAGTGAGGACAGCTGAGAAGATCATCGGAGTCTCTCTCCCCTCTATCACAGACATTTACACCGCACGCTGCATCCGCAAAGCCAACAGCATTGTGGCTGACCCCACACACCCCTCACACACACTCTTCACCCTCCTGCCATCTGGAAAGAGGTACCGGAGCATTCGGGCCCTCACAACCAGACTGTGTAACAGTTTCTTTCCTCAAACCATTAGGCTCCTCAACACCCGGGACTGAACTGTTCTACACTCTCACACACACTCTCACTCAGGACTGAACTGTTCTACACTCACACACACACTCTCACTCAGGACTGAACTGTTCTACACTCTCACACACTCTCACTCAGGACTGAACTGTTCTACACTCTCTCTCACACACACACACACTCACTCAGGACTGAACTGTATACTAACTCTCTGTCTCTCACACACAGATACACACACTCTCTCTTGACTGTGTGGACACAAACACACACACACATAATTTATACTGTTCATTACTTACTGCACTACCTCTACCTGTCATCCGCTGCTATAGTTATATTTATGTTTATTCTATTTGCACTACCTCAACTGCTGCTGTGTATTTTTGCACAATATTTTTGCACAATACTTTTTTTTTTTCTACATCATTTCACTTTATCTATTTTATTTCACTTACATTCCAGTACACGTTCTTTTATTTCCTTTCAGCGCTAAGTGTCCTGCGTTCTTTTGTGTTGTCTTTATTGTATTTATTGTCTTTTTTGCACTGTCTTGTCTATGCTCTGTTTGCACCTAGCTGCACACTGTGCACTTTACGTGGCTAAGACAAACTTCTGTCCTAGCTCTGTGGTGTTGTTTGTTGTTTTGTATTGTACTAGTAGTTGTATGTTTATGTAGCACCAGGTCCTGGAGAAACGTTGTTTCATTTCACTATGTACTGTGCCAGCTATATGTGGTTGAAATGACAATAAAAGCTTCTTGAATCCTTGACTATTGATTCTGAAGGCAGATTTCTTTCACCCTAGCAACACATGATGTCAGCCACTGGCTGAAATATGATTGGATAAGTAGTCTTATCATAAATATACACTACTGGAAGCAGCACAAACAAGAGAAAAGCTATGAAATGTAGAGAATAGACTATTAGGAACAACTGAATACACATACATGGAAAAATATATTAAATATATTAAAATGCAAGTCAGTGATTCAGATCACTGCTGTTTAGGCCAGCAGAGAAGGCCTTGCTGGCCCTGACGGCCCAACACTGCTATAGAATAACAATTTAGTAGAGTAATAGTATGATATTCCCAGTTATTGTAATAGTGTAGTGTTCCTAATAGTGTCGCCACTGAGGGTATGGTCAGAGACCTTTCACTCTGAAGACACTGAAAAGTTATTTATTGCTTTCCAAGGTCCATGTTCACACCTCCTCCCCTCTTTTCGCATCTGAGTTTGCGCCACAATATGAAAATAGAAAATAAACCACATCCGCTACCTGCTCTCTGTTATCAGGCCTCTAACATGATCACTGCTTTGTGTGTGTACAGGATTAATGAGAAGAGCTTGTTTCTACACAATTTCTTAGTTCTATTTAAACTATCATAGTAACTGAGAGTAGATACACATCAAACTAAACCCTTCTCTTAACAGATATGGAGACACTGATCCACCTGAGCAGTCATGCTGAAGTACACACAATGTCCTAATCACACAATAAGCTCATCACTCAGGACATTCAGACTGCAGATGAACAACTTTATACCCCACCACTCACTCTAATGAAGACACAAAGAGAACATTTACTCACAGAGCATCACAGAGAGTGGACTGAACTCCATCCTGTCCCTCTAATGACTGACTGACTGACAGAGCAGAAGTGTGAGTTAAAGTCTTACCACTTCCTGTTTGCTGATAGAGTGAGCATACAAAAATAGAGAGAGAGAGAGAGAGAGAGACCCACCACAATGTCTGACTATGTCTAAATTTTTGGACAAATTGTTTGATGGTTTGGCAATTGTTTTTTAAACTTTCATAAACTGAACTAAACAAACAAACAAATAAAGCTGTTCCCCTAAGCAAATATAATGATTAATAGGAAAAAAAACTTTTTCTGCAAGTCAACGAGTTTGTCCAAGTGGATTTGCCGTACCTAGCTGACTAGAAACTGTCGCGCATGCGCAGTTCAGATCAGACGGCGGTTCCCCTCCATGCTCGAGTCTCCTGCTTGTAGTCCATGTGATGTTCTGCTCTTGTCAGGACCGTGTTACAGCAAGACAAAAGTCACAACTCATCCAGATAGTTGAAGACACTTAAGGTAAGATCAACTAAGTTCCGATTATAAATGTACTTAGTGTTAGCTTTATATTGTAGACTTCTGGAAGAAAGTATGTCCGGGGGCGGGGCTAGGGGGAAACAGATCCCCAAACAGAGTTGGACACAACACCGGCATTACTTTTGAAAACTGCCACAGCAGAAGAAAATCCTCACAACTGTAACGTTAGCAGAAGAGACTGAACAAGCTTTGTCTAAATAACTAAGCGCTAGGCAACTAACACGTCGAGCTAGCATTAGGGCTAATGTTAGCTAGCTACAAATGTTGGTGCTAGGTTAGCTAGCTAGCACGTTAGCCGTCCTACATGACGGTCATGTTAAATCAAGCAGAAACGAGCTAACGGCACCGTTACAGTTGGGAATATTTCCTTCTGCTATGGCAGTTTTCTAAAGTAATGCCCGGTTAGCTCCTAACGCTAACTCTGACTGAAACCAGCGTTTAGCTAACGGTAGCTAGTTACCATGATGGGACAAAGCTAGCTGTTGGATAGATGTTTTAATTTTGTCCTCTTTTGGTCAGAGCAGCGTGTCGCAGCAGGTTAGAGTACAGTTGTGTACAAGGGATTCAAACCTTGATATTTTATACTAATATGTGGACTTGGTGTATGAATACAGGTGTTTTTACACATAGAGACTATTTAAACGGTTATTATTGGGTTTACGGAAGTGACGTGCTTGGTGCTTGAAGGTTTCCGGTTAGTTGTTGCGCACTAGCGGTAGTAAAAACGATTCTTTTTAAAGACTCGGGTTTTGTTGAGTCACTCACTGAAATGAATCGAATCAGTGATTCAGTGATTCTTTAATAGTCCTCGTTTCCTGTACAAACTCTAATCATGCTGGGAAATATATATAGTGATTGAATGGTGGGATTAATGCAGGTGATTATACACTATAATAATCACTATAATAATTTAATGAGTATAGTTATGTACTGTTATGTTATGGGGTGTATGTAATAGTAATTGAAAGTTTTTAGAAAATCTTTGACTATTGCATGATGGGTAACCAACTGAACGTCCATGTTTGCCCCAGGACACAATGTGCGCTTGTTCCGCCCCTGACAGGGACGATAAACATGTCCCTGTGTCAGTTACAAAGAATCAAGACTTACCATACCAGTGCAAGAAACATTTATTTTAAAGTGCCGCACAACCACACACACACACACACACAAACTTTAACAGAAATATAAAAATGAAAAATGGGCAAATCAGTTATATTAACCAAAAATTAAATATGGTAAAAGTATCCTAATGGAATAAAAATAAATATCTTAAATAAGGAATAAAACAACCAAACTGAACGAAATGTGCAAAAAGTATAACTATAACTTAATATTACCTATTAATTGGCGTTTAATAATGTCAGCACACGCACTTTGGAGGTGCTGAAACTAAATGTAAGATTCTCAGCTGAATCAGTCTATAACCCGACTCCACGAGTCCGCTGAGAATCAGCTGAATCAGTCTATGAACACAGTTGCAGCCATCTTCTTAATACATTAATTTCTTATACTGTTTTCTATCTCTCTCTTTCTAACTTCTTTTTTCTCTGATATGTTTAATAACTGCATTAATGTTAATGTATAATATATAATGTTCTGTATTGTTTCATTAAAAAAAAATAAAAAAAGAATCGTGTTAATTTAGACCTCGGACTCATGAATCATGAGTTAATATGCGGAATCGGATCATTTAACTCGGGTGAGTCAGTCAGGACCAGTACTAATTGATATTGATATCATTTATTTATCATGTGATTTAAAAGTATGAACATTCAAATTAAGACTGTGTTGTTCAGTGTTTGGATTCTCTCTTAAACCTGGAACTAACTAAGAAAAGTCTTTAGATTTCAAAAAAAAAAAAAAAAAACCCACAAGGTGACTCCTCAGCAGTGAAGTGAGAAGTCTGGAGATGAATTAGCAGTACATGAATGTTTTTACACTGCAATACTACTATTGTTAAATATTGGAAAAAATGCTATGATACTTTTGACATTAGTATGAAATTAAACCACGTGCCCCAGACAAGCGTTAATGTCCAGCCCTGATATACATGTGTGGATGTATCTGCACTGATCAGCCAAAATTATGACCACCGCTGGCTTTACTTTTCCCCTTAATGCATCCTGGTGCCATGTATTCCCCAGGTAAGCGACGCACACGCACCTGCCCATCCATGTGATGTAAAAGAAAACGTAATTCATCAGACCAGGACACCTTCTTCCATTGCTCCGTGGTCGAGATCTGATGCTCATGTGCTCATTGTTGGATGCGTTCAGTGGTGCACAGGGGTCAGCATGGGCACCCTGACTGGTCTGTGGCCATGCATCCCCATACACAACAAACTGTGATGCACTGTGTATTCTGACCCCTTTCTATCAGAACCAGCATTAACTTCTTTAGCAGTTTGAGCAACAGCAGCTCGTCTGTTGGATCGGATCACACGGGTCAGCCTTCTCTCCCCACGTGCATCAATGAGCCTTGACCGCCCATGACCCTGTCGCCGGTTCACCACTGTTCCTTCCTTGGACCACTTTTGATTAGGACTGCAGATATCGATTATTTTAGTAATCGAGTATTCTACCGATTATTCCATCGATTAATCGAGTAATCGGATAAAAAGTACTTTTTCTTTATTAAAGAGGAATACTAAATATGTAAGAGAAAATAAGACAGGTCTCTTAAAATGAACAACTAAGTTGTTTCCTGTTTACAAAAATGAAAATAAAATCTAAACCTATTTAGTGCATCTAATTGTCATTCAAAATACAAATACAAATATATAAATTAAAAAAAAACCCTAATTACTACAAAAGAAGGTAAATATAGAACAAGCTAAAACAAAATAATAATAATAATAATACCTAAACATTGCATTTTTGTTGTCCAACTTAATTTTGACGTTTCAGTCTAACTACAGCTCAAGCAGGACATAAGCCTTTACTGTCCTCCTGGAAGACTTTGTGGTTTTTGTAAGAGGCAAAAATTACTGGACAGGAAGGAAACTTGGAAGAAGAACAAGAGTCCATACACATCAAATTACTTAACACATTTTTCTGTAACATGAAATTAGTTATTTGGTGAATAAACCCTCTTAAATGTCTCTCTACATACTGGTGTGTGTGTGTGTGTGTGTGTGTGTGTGTGTGTGTGACGGAGAGAGTGAGGCTATCAAAATGAATGACGCTTAGGCTTTCACAAAATGTAGCTAAATTAGGGACATCATAACTAGCCATCATACTGATTTATGATCTTAAATAGTCACTACATGTAGCCACAATCCACATACATTACATACATCATACATCACATACACGGGGACTGTGTGTGAATGAGAGATTAACACGGTGAAGTTAGTTTGATATTCGGACATTAGACAGACATTTGGAAGCAGTATTTTAGGGACCATCGACAAATTTCTGTACGACTGAAATGTGGTACTTGTTACTTACCTGGCTACGTGCCCCAGTTATTCTAATTTCTTCTTAAATATACATATGCCATGCATCATTGCATGCTGCTTTTGTTAATTTATTAATAATAATGTAATTAATAGATAGTATTAATTATGCATCATGTGAATTAATTTGTAATTATTTATTTATTTTTTAATTTAAAAAAAAATCACTTTTCCTTCAACTAGTACCAAATTAATCTAATTGGAAACCCCCACGAGGTACACCTCTTGTTATCCCAAAATATGTCTTCACTGATTTTTATTTGTTGACGGTCCCTAAAATACGGCTCCGAATGTCTAATATCCGAATATCACACTAACTTCCCCGTGTTGAGATGTTGAAGTATGGAACTTGTAGTGCTGTGGTACACCAGTTCAGTCTTACAGTAATCACACTCTACAGAGTTTTCTGTCTGTTTTAGTGTGAAATGATCCCAAACTTTGAAAACTGTCTGCCGTTTTCTTTGGCCTGAATCGTCTCTGTGTGTAGTTACAGTAAATGGACTAAACCAAGCTTCCAAGCAACTAATTTGCCTTGATGATTTTTTTTGTATTTGAATTACTCGAGTTACTCGAGGAATCGTTTCAGCCTTACTTTTGATGGATACTGACCACTGCAGACTGGGAACACCCCACAAGAGCTGTAGTTTTGGAGATGCTCTGATCCAGTGGTCTAACCATTACAGTTTGGCCCTTTTGGTCAAACTCGCTCAAATCCTGTCCATTTTTCCTGATTCTAAGGACAAAATGTTCACTTGCTGCCTAATATATCCCCCCCCCCACTAACAGGTGCCATGATGCCATCAGTCTTATTCACTTCACCTCTCACTGCTCACAATGTTATACCTGATCAGTGTATATACGAGTTTGTGGCTATATCTCTGTGATCTGTACATGGAAAAAAGATCTGTGATTTAAAAATGACGACACTGGAAATGCTTCAGGACCAGACATGTACAGTAGCATTGCAAAATGTTTATTATTGTTTACATTTATGAAATGGTCTATATAGAATTGTTTCTTTTTCCTCTCTTGCAGCTGCAGTAATGAAATGGAGCAAAGACGCAGCCGAGGAGACGATCAAACAACATGCTTCAGATCTCCTTAATCATGCAGCAGTGAGAGAGAGAGGGATTGGTGTTTATTTATTAATTGTTATTCACTGCAGCGTGAGTTAATTTTTATTGTTCTCATAATTTTTGGACAATTTGCGCTATAACAATAAAACACAATGATCTGTTTTTCTGTTAACTGTGTATTGTGTTTACATCCACAGCATTTTACTATTGCACTTTATTCATTACAAAACTGTGTAGTGGTCAGTGCTGCACTGTCCCTGGTCAGTTATTGTACTGTACTGTACTGTCTTGCACTGTTTACACACATGCACTTTATGTAGTACTGTGTAGGTCTGTGTAGTGAACTTAGTTCTGTGTTGTCTCCTGTAGTTGTGTGTTTTATGTAGCACCATGGTCCTGGAGGAACGTTGTTTCATGTTACTGTGTACTGTACCAGCTGTATGTGCTTCAAATGACAATAAAAGCTACTTGACTAAACACCAGTGACCTGGAGTCCCAGTTAATGACGTCCGCTCGTAACAACGAGTCTAAAGTCTTTACTTATGGTTTAGTAACTGGATACATGGAAATATTCTCAAAGAAATCCTTATTTTAACTCATTTCAGCACTTTTCAACACTCTACATAGTTCTGGAGCACATTATTCTCACACCAGTCTCTTCACTACACAAATCTTTTCTGATTGGCTCATAACAGATCCATCATATATAAAAATGTCTTTGTCTCTAGTGGTAATTGCTGTATGGTTTTAATCCTGACTAGTAAGGGGTGGATTCTTCAATACATCCAACCAATGATTTGCTCCTTCACATCCTGCACGATAATGCAGTCTTTAAAAAGCAGGAACAATCTGCTGAAGCAGTCATGTGTTTTACACAGTCGAGACTTAAGAGAATAAAATAATGAGTCAGTACATGGAAGTGAAGGAGAATGATTGGATCATGGATGAAACATCACTACATGTGAGAGTTTCCTTAAATCCCTGTAATATTTTATTAGACCTGATATCTATCATGTGATTTGTTGTAGAATAGTTTTAAATGTAAGCTGATATAGGGAACAAAACATGAGGAGCTTTAGTTGAGCCCACAAATAGTTTTCTCTCTGAATATCACATTTTCCTTCATAACACACACTAATGATGTCTAACAGCCAGATGTTTTTTCTTTTCCATGAGAAATGAATTTTAAAATCTTGTACACAAATGATACTGTAACTACTACATACTGTTTCATTGTGGACTCAATTTCAGAGTGAAACCCCAGAACTGCAGAACTTTTATTTTGAAAGTTGTCCGGAAGTACTAGTTACAGGCTTGTTCCTGCTTGTACTGCTTGTGGTTTCTCTGTTTGGAAGGTGTATATTATTCTCTTTTTTATTATATATTAAGATATTGTGGTGCACTTTGAGACTATTTGTACATCACAGACACTGTAAATAAACATCCTTAGTCTGATATTTTATTACAGCTGAGTCATCATTCTTGTACAGAGAGTCTTCACCAACATAACATATCTGTCACTCCTCTACAAAGGTGTAGCAAAGGGCTGTGTCAAAGTCTGGTCTTAAGTATACTGCTGGACAGGTTCAGGAAATCCAGGTTAATCATCCTGGAGAAGTCTGTAATTTGTTCTCCTGCTATCACTGTGTGCACCACTGCTGCCCTCTGCTGGCTGCTGTCAGTGTAGCATGGTCTCAGAGTAACAAACAGGATTTAATGTTAATTAATACAGTAAAATATACAAGAAACTATTTTCATGTTACAGTTTTCCATAGAAGAAGTGTGTGATGTTCTTCACTGCAGACATCTAGCAACAATTCACCCCAATTCTGTAGACCGTGTTAGTGGTCATATACAACACTGATTTAGGTCTAAGCTTGATTTACAAACCTCTAACCCTGACTGTCTTACTCCCTCTGCCAGGACTGGGAAGAAATGCACTTATGATGATGTTGTCTAGCAGAGTTTTACACTGAAACCATGTACTTCACTTCATAAGTAGCTTTTGATTGGCTGTAATGTTGATTTCCTGATTGGTTTTCAGTGTTGTGTTAGTCCTGTACATCAGTGTACCAGTGTGTAGTGTGGGAGTAATTTTTGAATGGTTTAGAGGGTGTATATGAATGCATTCTTGTTTGGGCATGTATAAAACAATTGGAATCTGGGGACAGCATGATTGGGTTGTCGGGCACTACCTCAATTTATTGGTCACCTCTATTTACAGGTTTAATAATGAAGGGTTTAACACAACGTGTGGGATGAGAGGTTTGGGTATGGTCGTTAACTCTGGACTGAGATTGCACGGCCTGTGTAGAGTGATTAACGGTGAGGGTAACATCAGTTTGGCAGGCCGTTTTAGTGGAAGAAGAAACTTGGAGCTGTATCAAGGGTCGTTGAAACCAACTATAGGTGTATGGGTACCTCGAGGAGGGGATCAGTCCTCAGTCAGAGGTCAGAGGAGATAGAGCTGTGAATATGTGAGAGAACACAATTAAAACTGCAGGCTAGTGCAAATGTAAAGAAAAATAGAGCAATAAATGAAACCCAAGGAATTAAAGATGGAGCAGAGGCCCTGAAACTCAACCATGCTGTCTTCAGAGGTCTGAGTGAACTGCTAAATGGAAAAAGCTAGAAAGTGCCACTGATAAGAGCACAGATGCCCATTATTTTTATATGACTGATTATAATGAAATGTGAAAGAGTTATAAATGAAGAGATAATGGTGTCCAGAAGAACACGAAATTCCAAGAAAAAGATATGTGGAAGGTTTGGTTTGAATATTATGAAAAGATAAGAGAAAAGAATAAAAGCCTATGTTTTGTGATGCTTATTTTGAAGGTTGTTGGGATGTTCATTCATGAGCAGCTCAATTCTTGTAACCAGCGCTGATTGCAAATAAAACCTTGTATCTGCATTCATCCCGTCTGTATGAATCGTCCTGCTTGACTGAGCTGTCAGGTTAATGTGGAGTTTGGAGTCAGATTTTAGCGAAGTATTAATTGAGTAGTATTAAATAGAGCATTTTAGTTTCGGACAAAAAATATTTTCCACAGTAGACATGCAGAAAGAGTAATAACACTTCTGTTTGATTCCTCATTTACTCCTGACCTTTACTGCACTGAGATCCTCTACTGACACTGAATAATACTGCAGGATCGAGTTATCTGTCTTTAAGATAAAACTTTGTTAATCCCATGGAGGAAATTCCAATGTTACAGCAGGAGACAAGAAACATTATGAGACGATGAAAAGACAACAATATAGCAGCAGTGAACTGATAATGATGCATTTATTTAACTGATCAAACATTTCATCCATAAATCTCCTCAAATAACTACAATTAAAGTTCACACAGCTGAAAAGTCACACAAATCTAACATCAGCGTCTAACTGAGATTTTAAGTCTTCTTATTATTTAACTCGAAAAAATTGCATAGAGAAATAAAATAAAACTACAGCAGTACAAATACAGTAGAGGTAGAACAAATACTGAGAAAACACAAAACACAATATTAGTTCAGCACCATATTTCAGATAACAGTCAATAAACTTGTTTTTATATTGCATACAAAGCTGGATGTAGGGCTTATTGAACACTACACACATGATCACTTTCACCTCATGAGGAGGTTTACAGGCTTTAGCTAAACAAATCCATTCAGAACAGTGAGGGTGTCTATAAGATGCTGAGAAAATAACAGCAGGATATTAAAATGAGAAATCAGAATTTAAAATCAACACAAAACCATAAAGAACAAGAAATTCTGAAATTATTTTATAGTAAATATATCCTCTTTTTTTATAGATGAACTTTTCTCACTCCTCTATGACTGCATTCTTAATTCTGTCTTCATCAGTGTGAGCTGATAAAGAAATTTATAAAGTCATTTCTTTCATTTTAAAGTTTATTTTTTTACGACAGAAAAGAAACCAAACTGCATTTGATATTGTCCTCAATACAGTTTAAATGGTGTTTGTAATTTGAATTTTAGAACAAGTGTAGATTTTTGCTTTAAAATAAGAAGAGTGAGTCAAAAGCTTTCAACATTTTCTCAGTTTTTTCTCTCACTAATTAAAGTAATGACACTCGTTATGTGAAGTGTAGAGACGTACTGAAAGAGTTCTTACCTCGAGCTCTGTAACATATGAGCAGCAGAATGATGGTCACCAGCAGATACGGAGAGACTGTCACCACACTACAGATCAGCATGAGCACTGAGAATGGAGCTTCTACACCTGATGGACCTGAAGCAGAATAAATAATAATTATTATAATGTTTTTTTTTCATGCTGAACTGTTTGTATGTTTATATATATGAGCCTGATTAAAACACAACAGTAATCAACATAATCAGAGCTATTCATAATGTTCAGTCACATCTCTTATTGATTAGTTATTGGTAACTGTGAATTTGTATTCAGTCTGGAAAGAAACACAGATATCCTTACTCAGAATTATAGAAATCGTAGGAAATGTATTAAAGGGGAAAAACTACTGTCTTTGTCAGATTGAACAATTCTTCCCACTTGGAATTCTAAATAATCTGTAATGAAACATTAAACACACTACATGAAGACTCACCATGCACTGTGATGTGGACAGGATTACTGTTTTCTCCAGATTCAGACTCACACCAGTAAACTCCAGTGTAGGATGTGGAGAGGAAGCTGATGTTACATGTAGATCCTGTAACTGATCCCCTGTGTGAACAATCTAACACTCTCTCACTGTGTGTGTATCGTCTCACTGTCCATCCAGTAGAGTTACTCTGGTCCTCACAGCTCAGTGAGAGAGAGTCATTAGTAAAGTGTTGAGTTCTACTGGGATTGATAATCAGAGAAACTGGAGGAGATTCTCCTTAAACATAGAAAAGAGTCATGTTAATTAAGAAAAAAAAACACTAAAAAAAATCTTTTGTATCTGTTTGGAAGACATTTTCTTTTCACTCTGAAAAACAAAGAACGTAGAATTCTCCTGCACAAAGATCCTCAATCATCTCCTGAGTCCTGTATGTTACCCAGAAAAATGACCCAATAGCAAGGGGTGGAGACATCACAACATACAGGAGAACACAAGGAAAATCATGACAATAATCCTCCACCAGCTCTTTGGACTCTTTCACTGCTGTATACATATTAGGATCTAAAAACTGCATTAATCTGATCTTACGTTTGCATTTTTTTAATTCTACACTTCAACACAACAGTTAATTTTCCTCACCAGTGATCCATAGTGGCTGTGGATTGCTGTACTGTGAGTGAAGGGCTGGTTCTCCTCTCTCTCCTCTGCACATATAAACTCCTGTGTGTTTAAGAGCAGCAGGACTGAGAGTGTATTTGCCTCCAGATCCTCTGCTGCTGTCTGAGAGGAGCTCCACATACACGCTATAGCCACCATTATTATTTATTCCAGTTAAGCCGTCTCTGTAGGGAACAACTGTGTACCAGCTGAATGTCCAGTCTGTAGAGGAGTCTGTAACCTCACAGCTTAGAGTCACTGAGTCTCCTTCAGTCAGCCAGCTCTGTGGAGATACACTCAGTACTGCCGGTGGTCTCTCTGTTACACAGGAAATACAAACTATTTATTTTCTAGAATTATTTAATTCACAATATAAAGCTTTTCATTAATGTCTAACTGACTCTAATTTTCATGTGTCTCCAGAAATCCTCACACACTCACCTGATACAGTCAGTGTAACTATCATCTGTCAGCAGTCATGATATCTTACAGAAACACTTTACAATTTTACACAGTTCTGTATCACTACCAAAGACTAACTAAGAACTCAGTAATAATTGCAAATACTAATTATGCTGAGTTACTGTACTTTCTATCCATTTATTGTTACATTTATTGTTGAGGAATGTCTGCAAAAGCAGTTCTTGTTCTCACTTACATTATAGCAGCTATAAACAGTCATATCATCAACAACCTATTTTTCTCACTCCTTTAATGCATAAATATATTTGTTGTTTGTTTGTTTTTGTTTATTAAATAAAATGTTTTTAAAATGGTGCAGTGGATGTCACCAGCCACAAAAGATAAATACTTTGAAATATATGTGTTTTACGATTAATGTGAACATAACAAAAACAGGAAATACCTATATATTGTAAAGCAATATTTACAATTATTACAATATAATTAAGCAATATTATAACACCTCTAACAAACGTAATCAAAGGAGAGAAAAAAGTCATGACATACCTCTCACTGTAATCTTGACAGGATCACTGAACTCTGTGAAGTAGTAGTAGTTGTTGTTTCTCCTGTTTGCTCGACACCGGTACTCTGTTTCTCCTGCATTATCTTCTGTCACTTTAAGTGTGTTCTCTTGTTCACTGCTCAGATTCTGTAACAGCTGATTATTTCTGTACCAGAGAAACTCCCATCCAGTCTCCTGCTGCAGCTCACAGCTCAGAGTGACGGTGTCTCCAGTGTAGACGGAGCTCTGAGGATTCACTCTCACAGTCGGTTTGGGTTTTGCTGTTGATCCCAAATGAAAAATTATTTGTACAGAAAATAAACAACTATCAAAATAATTTGTGCAAATTTCCAGGAGTTTCCAGCTGAAATTAAAAATTATAATTATGATTACAATGTAATCAAATCTGAACATACCTCTCACTGTAATCTTGACAGGATCACTGAACTCTGTGAAGTAGTAGTAGTTGTTGTTTATCCTGTTTGCCCAACACCGGTACTCTGTTTCTCCTGCATTATCGACTGTCACTTTAAGTGTGTTTGCTTGTTTTCTGCTCAGATTCTGTAACAGCTGATTATTTTTGTACCAGTGAAACTCCCATCCAGTCTCCTGCTGCAGCTCACAGCTCAGAGTGACGGTGTCTCCAGTGTAGACGGAGCTCTGAGGATTCACTCTCACAGTCGGTTTGGGTTTTGCTGTTGGTATGAAATGAAAATTTATTTGGACAGAAAATAAAATATTTATTTTTTAATTAAATTTCCAAGAGTTTCCAGCTGAAATGAAAAATTATAATTATGATTACAGCATAGGGCAGGTTTTGTACAATTTCATGTTTTTGTTTTTTTTTTCAGTTCATTTATTCACAGAGAAAAATAAACTATAAAAAATGTGACACAGAAACAAAGCAAAAACAAACACTAGATCAGGGATGTGGAAGAATAAACACACATGGATAATATCAGTATTTTCTGTCCCCATAACACCCAATTATGGAATTGTAGATATGTGTTATATAAGAGCAAATATTTATTTTACCAAAGTAAATGCACCTTTTAGATAAAACTGGAAATATCTTATCAATCTTTTTGTTCACAATTTAAATAATGGGCACTGTAAGACAGTGTTATTAAAACAATCCCACAATCTAGTTCAAATGCCATACAATTTACATCATAGTAATGTTTCTCCTCATATTCCAGAGCTTCTGGTGAATGAACATGATCTCACTAGCTCAAATTTTCACAATACCATAAATAGGCCTATGTATATATCCTTTTTGAAACATTTATTCTGATATAGATTTGCCTGTACACTTTGAAAAGATTCACATTACTGGTTATTTCCTAAAGTTAGAAATCTCTATGCTTTTGCAAAAAAAAAAAAGTGATTGTTGGCATTATTGTAAAAGATGACATAGCAATCAGTGTAATTATTCTTCTTTTAAAATTTTTTTGGGTTGTTGTTTTTTGTTTTTTTTTCTTAGATTTCTTTAGATTTTTTTAATTTCACAACAAAATACAGTACATTGCAGACAAACAAAACAACAAATAGAAGAACAAATGATGAGAAGACAGGACTTGAGTTACCAGTGTACAGTGTGTGTGTTTGTTTGCATAAGCACACCGTGGTAATGAGTGGAGGGGTTGTTTCTGGAAAAGAGAAAGGAGGTAGCAAAGAGGGAGGACACAGAAAGAGAAAAAAACAATAATAATAATAATAATAATAATAATAATAATAATAATAATAATAATAATAATAATAAAAGGAAGGAGAGCAAGAGGGACAAAAGAATACAGGAAGAAGGGGGAAAAAAAGAAAAAAAATTAAATAAATAAATAAATAAATAAAGGACGTAAATATATAACTCAAATTTAGCCTGCCCTCACCTTATAATTTTTTTTTTCTTGGTGTTTATTCAAGGGGGCTCCAGGGTGGTCCAGCTAGGTATAGGTTACCTTTTTTCATTTCTTTGGTTGAGCCTGACCAACATTCTCCCACTCTGAGTCGCTCTCAACCTCTACAGGTGAGGGCTGGCCCATCACTTGTTACCCTCCTAAACCACTCCCCAACCCTAAGGAGGGAGCTTGTTCATTTGGCAACACTGTCGAGAAATGCAGTTGTGGCCAACACTGAAACCCCTCCTGTTCCAATAATAAATTAAACAAACAAACAAACAAAAAACCCTTTTGTTTAGATGATAGTGACAGGTGATACTAATGGTAGATAAGTACAAATAATTAAATAAATTAATAAATAAATATATTAGTTTGTTTTTAGGAATTTGCAGGGATGTGTGTGGGGATGTATGTGGCTTTTGTATGGTATGTAGCAGTTATTTTTTCTATAGTTATGTGTTCTGTAAGAAGATTAATCTAGTGACTGATATGTAATAAGTTTTTAGTTTTCCAGTTAAGAAGAACGATTTTCTTTAGTGGGTTTCTGTATTTAACTGGGAGATAGTCACCTTCTGAGATGTTTCCGAGCAAACAGAGAGATGGGGATGTGGGGATTCTGCAGCTCAGGATGGTGGAGAGTTTCTCTGTTACCTCTACCCAGAGGGAGTGAACTGGTTTACATGCCCAAGTGGAGTGGAAGTAATTGTCTATGGTACCTGAGGTGCACTGTGAACAGGTGTCTGTGTCGGTTAAACCCATTTTAAACATTTTACTTTGGGTGACATTGATTCTGTGGATAGTCTTGTATTGTATGAGTTGTTAATTTGTGTTGCTGATCATAGAGAATATATTGTTAGAGATTTCTGTCCAAAAGTCGGAGTTGGGGGAGAAAGTAAGATCTTTTTCCCATTTTGCCATTGGGATTGTTGTCATAGTGCCTTTATTAGATGTTATTTTATAGAGTTTAGATAGTAGTTTCTATGAGCTTGTGATGTTCATAATCTCATCAGTTAATTTGGAAGGCTGTAGTGGGATATTAGTTATATTAATTTTCTATTTAATTATGGATTTGAGTTGTTGGTATTGGAGGAACTGTTCTCCCCCAACTCCATACTTCTCCATTAGTGTCTTAAATGATAGAAATTGGTTATTCTCAGATAGGTGGTGAAGGTGGGTGATTCCTTTATGGTGCCATGTTGGAAAGTAGACTGGGGTATTGTGTAGTAGAAAGTCAGGATTGTGCCAGATGGGGGTGTCTCTACATAGTGTTACTGTTAATTTGGTAATCTTGTGAGCTTTCCACCATGCTGTCAGAGTTGATGAAATATTCATGAAATAGTTAATTGTTTTTATTTATTACAGCATGAAAGTGAGATCAGCGACTGAAATACATTTACATTGATTTTGTTCTCGGTCTATCCATGAGTTGTTGAAATTATCCTTTTGAATCCATCTGACTAAGTATTGTAGTTGTGTTGCTAGAAAGTAGTGTTGAAAATTTGGTGCTTCAAGGTCACCTTGTAATTTTTTCTGTTGTAATGTAGAAAAAGAAATTTTAGGTTTCTTGTTTTTCCAGTAAAAAAGAGATGTTAGTGAGTCAGGTGGTTTAAACCAATTTTTCGTGGGAGTTGTGGGAATCATTGAAAACAGGTAGTTTATTTGTGCTGAAATCTTCATTTTAACTGTGGCGACTCATCCAATGAGTGAAAGTGGAAGGTTGGTCCAACGTCTGAGATCCTCTTCTGTCTTTTTTAACAGAGGAGTGTAGTTGAGATTAAAAAGCTCTGACAGCCTTTGGGAAATATTAATACCTAAATATTTTAATGTTGCCTATATGAAATGGGAGGGGGGATTCCTGAGCTGCAGAATCCCAAACCTGCTCAGATAGTGGGAGTGTAGTTGATTTAATCCAGTTTATAGTGTAGTTTGATATTTTGGAAAATGAGTTAATAATGTTAAATGTTTCCTTTAGTGAATTGTAGGGGTCCTGTAAAAGTATGCATGAAGATTTATTTTATGTTGTTAATTTGTATCCTGAATTCCTTTAATTTTGATGTTTTGCTGTATAGCTGCTGCTAGTGGTTCTATAAAGATGACAAATAAGGATGGGGAGAATGGGCATCCTTGTCTGGTTCCCCGATGAAGTGTGAAACTCTGTGAGGTGACCCCATTTGTGATTATTGTGACCCTTGGTGAAGTGCATGTCATGGACTGCGGGACAGTTCCCTGCCTGAACACCAGAGGGTGGTCTGACAGGGTTTCTTTATGTTCCATGTGTTTTTCTTTATGTTGTGTTTGCACGTGTGCTTGCCCCACCCGATCCTTGCCCCCTAGTCTGCAGACATTGTCTGAGGGGTTCCTGTTTTTGATGAATCCTATTTGGTCTGGGTGGATTAACCACCGGGTCCAGGTGATTTGTTATTGGGCATTTTATTTAGTGCTTTATTGAGTTCATGTTCTTGGGATAGTGTTGGCAGTTTAAGGTTGTTTAGAAAGAGGTCTATATCTGACTGAATAACACTGTGATCAGAGGAGTAAAGGTCACTGTAGAAGTTTTGAAATACAGCATTAATATCCTGTGAATTGTGGAACATTTCACATGTAGAGTTTATTATGGATGGAATAATTGCTTTATTTTTTATGTTGTAGTTGATTTGCTATATACACTATATTGCCAAAAGTATTCGCTCACCTGCCTTGACTCGCATATGAACTTAAGTGACATCCCATTCTTAATCCATAGGGTTCAATATGACGTTGGTCCACCCTTTGCAGCTATAACAGCTTCAACTCTTCTGGGAAGGCTGTCCACAAGGTTTAGGAGTGTGTTTATGGGAATTTTTGACCATTCTTCCAGAAGCGCATTTGTGAGGTCACACACTGATGTTGGACGAGAAGGCCTGGCTCTCAGTCTCCGCTCTAATTCATCCCAAAGGTGTTCTATGGGGTTGAGGTCAGGACTCTGTGCAGGCCAGTCAAGTTCATCCACACCAGACTCTGTCATCCATGTCTTTATGGACCTTGCTTTGGTCACTGGTGCACAGTCATGTTGGAAGAGGAAGGGGCCAGCTCCAAACTGTTCCCACAAAGTTGGGAGCATGGAATTGTCCAAAATGTCTTGGTATGCTGAAGCATTCAGAGTTCCTTTCACTGGAACTAAGGGGCCAAGCCCAGCTCCTGAAAAACAACCCCACACCATAATCCCCCCTCCACCAAACTTTACACTTGGCACAATGCAGTCAGACAAGTACCGTTCTCCTGGCAACCGCCAAACCCAGACTCGTCCATCAGATTGCCAGATGGAGAAGCGCGATTCGTCACTCCAGAGAACGCGTCTCCACGGCTCTAGAGTCCAGTGGCGGCGTGCTTTACACCACTGCATCCGACGCTTTGTATTGCACTTGGTGATGTATGGCTTGGATGCAGCTGCTCGGCCATGGAAACCCATTCCATGAAGCTCTCTGCGCACTGTTCTTGAGCTAATCTGAAGGCCACATGAAGTTTGGAGGTCTGTAGCGATTGACTCTGCAGAAAGTTGGTGACCTCTTCGCACTATGCGCCTCAGCATCCGCTGACCCCGCTCCGTCAGTTTACGTGGCCTACCACTTCGTGGCTGAGTTGCTGTCGTTCCCAAACACTTCCACGTTCTTATAATACAGCTGACAGTTGACTGTGGAATATTTAGGAGCGAGGAAATTTCACGACTGGATTTGTTGCACAGGTGGCATCCTATCACAGTTCCACGCTGGAATTCACTGAGCTCCTGAGAGCGACCCATTCTTTCACAAATGTTTGTAAAAACAGTCTGCATGCCTAGGTGCTTGATTTTAT
The DNA here is from genome assembly GCF_019097595.1 of Hemibagrus wyckioides. Lineage (NCBI taxonomy): Eukaryota > Metazoa > Chordata > Actinopteri > Siluriformes > Bagridae > Hemibagrus > Hemibagrus wyckioides. Next base: position 34,665,854 of record NC_080716.1, on the reverse strand, counting down.
ACACCTGTGGCCATGGAAGTGATTGGAACACCTGATTCTGATTATTTGGATGGGTGAGCGAATACTTTTTGCAATATAGTGTATTTACCTGTTCTGTTGCTATACTGGAACTGTTCATATTTAAAGTTGTTGAATGATCATTTGTTTTTTTCTGTATATAATACTCTCAAATTGCATTTTATAAAAGTTTATTTATTGTGCAGGGTTTAATATGAGTGTGGATGTTTAGTGTGAGGGATATAGGGGCATGGTCACTGATTATGATTACTGATGAATTATGGTCAGTTACATGTTGGGTGAATGAGTTGCTAATGAGGAAAAGATCAATTTGGAAAAAGTCTGATGGAGTGGGGAACAGTAAGTGTATTCTCTAGATGTGGGGTTATTTATTCTCCAACTGTCATTGAGTCCATGGTGATACATATATTGTTTTATTATTTCAGAAGAGTGCCAATTTCTTGTGTTATCAGAGGAACTTGAGCAGTTGATTTTGGGGTTTATAACAGTGTTGAAGTCACGAGCATTGAAGATGTTTGTTGAGTCACATAATAGAGAAAATAGGTTATGAATAACAGATGGATCTTCATTGTTTGGGCCATATATGTTAACAGGTGTAAGCACTGTGTTATTAATTGATGCATTAATGATAATACAGTGGTACCTCGGTTTTCGACCTTAATTCGCTCCTAAAGTCTGGTCGAATACCGATTTGGACATTGATGCCTGATTTACCATTTTCCAGAGACATGGCTACTGAAATTATACCACAACATATAGCATGAGGTTCCAAACACTCACAGATGATGCTTTCAGAACAGATGATTACAGATGCATGGGCGTCACTAGGCCATTTTTAGGGGGGCTTTAACATTTCTACTCATCCTGCCTAAAAATTCTGCGATTCTCCATAAACTGTACACAAATTTATGAGTTTTATACATGTACTGAAGCCAAGGGAATAGTGGGAAAGAAGGAGAGAAGCAGGAGGAATGTAGCGAATAAGGAAAACAAGGGCTTAAAAACATTGGTTGATGTGTGTGTGTGTGTGTGTGTGTGCTGTAGTTGAAACACGTAACACAGTGTAAAAAGAAAAACGTGGTGTACGGGGACTAGAACAATAACACATAGAAACAAACAAATACACATATATACAAATACAGTTTAACAAAACGAGGGAGACATTAATGCAGAAAGAGGTTGTACGGTGCGTTGTGCAGAACAGATTTCTGAAAATGAAATAAACTTCTATGTTTTTCAAAGGAATTATGTAAATACTTTTCATCTTTGAAATTAATGCAGAAGAGGAATCCCTTGATTCTTTGTAACCTGGTGGAGGAGATTAACCAGGTATTAGCTATGTGTTCTTTTTGTTTTTGTCATCAATTAATTAATTTTGCCATTAAAACTTTACTTTATTTATTTATTTATTTATTTATTTATTTATTTATTTATTTATTTATTTATTTATTTATTCATTCATTCATTTATTCATTCATTCATTCATATTATTTTACATTTTGTAAGTATGATTCTTAATGTGGTCACTTCATGTGGGATGTGGTCATTAGTGGTTAAGGTGTTGGACTACTGATTGGACTGCTACAGCTGGGCTCAGAGGCGTTTCTAGGATTTGAAAACATCAGGGGCGGAGCCTGAAACATCAGGGGCTAATTAGGGAGAGGGGCTAAGCAAGAATAACACGTTTTGTAAGAGTATTTTTATGTAATATTGTTTAATAATGAACACAAACAGTATGCAACTTTAGAAAATTTCATTCAATCTTTTTTCTGACTCCTCCCATCATTTCAGAGACTTTCTACTAAAAATGGAGTTCATTAAATTCATTACATTTTCTCTCTCACAGGTATACCATGCAATATTATCTCTGTTACAGCTTGTGTGTGGAGCAGTGTCATGCAGATCCTTTATTATTATTATTATTTTACAATAATCTATATTATACTGCACCTCATTTCATTCCTCATTTATGCTGCACTACTGTATGGATTATTCTTTGTTTATTTATTTTTAACAGCCTCGCCTCTCTTCTCTTCTCTTCTCTTCTCTTCTCTTCTCTTCTCTTCTCTTCTCTTCTCTTCTCTTCTCTTCTCTTCTCTTATTGTTCTCTCATCTCTCATTCCCTCATCTCTCCTGCTGCTTGTATCTTGTCTACTTCATGTTCTTGGTGACTTTTCTATCCTATTTCTTTGAGAGTGGAATCATCAGAGAGTATCTCCGAGACTGGACTTGAGTAAAACGGTCAGTTATCATACTAGTATTTCTAGTGCTGAGAATTCCTTTATTAATAGACAGAACAGCTGAATGATGGAGTCTGATCTGGTCCATTGTTCCCCTAAGTCATGTCTGTATTTTAACTTAAGTACTGCATTAGTTGAATAATAGAAAGTCATGATGTTCAGACTGTAATGTCTTAGTGCTTTAACAGTTTAGATTATATTTAGATCTATTTTTAGGATGATTTAATTTAAGGCTTTTCTAAATATTGGGTATGGAATAATATTCTAAAGGGTCCTATATGTCAGGGGTTTTCAGAATCAGAGACAGTGGACCTCCTTTTTAACACAACATACATTTATTAGCCGACTTTTATAAACTGTGTTAACATTAAAAATTAAAAGTTAGAATTTTATCTGAATAATAAGATTGTTGTGATTTCTGACAGATTTTTTTTTATTGCCTGTTGTGCTCAAGGGCTGTAACGTGTTTTAGTCACGTGGTGTGTGAGTGTGTGTGTATAGGTGTGTATGTTAGTCACGTGGTGTGTGAGTGTGTATAGGTGTGTATTAGTCACGTGGTGTGTGAATGTGTGTGTATAGGTGTGTATGTTAGTTACATGGTGTGTGAGTGTGTATAGGTGTGTATGTTAGTCACATGGTGTGTGAGTGTGTACAGGTGTGTATGTTAGTCACATGGTGTGTGAGTGTGTACAGGTGTGTATGTTAGTCACATGGTGTGTGAGTGTGTACAGGTGTGTATGTTAGTCACATGGTGTGTGAGTGTGTGTATAGGTGTGTATGTTATTCACGTGGTGTGTGAGTGTGTGTACAGGTGTGTATGTTAGTCACATGGTGTGTGAGTGTGTACAGGTGTGTATGTTAGTCACGTGGTGTGTGAGTGTGTGTATAGGTGTGTATGTTAGTCACGTGGTGTGTGAGTGTGTGTACAGGTGTGTATGTTAGTCACATGGTGTGTGAGTGTGTGTGTATAGGTGTGTATGTTAGTCACGTGGTGTGTGAGTGTGTGTGTATAGGTGTGTATGTTAGTCACGTGGTGTGTGAGTGTGTGTACAGGTGTGTATGTTAGTCACATGGTGTGTGAGTGTGTATAGGTGTGTGTTAGTCACATGGTGTGTGAGTGTGTATAGGTGTGTATGTTAGTCACGTGGTGTGTGAGTGTGTGTACAGGTGTGTATGTTAGTCACGTGGTGTGTGAGTGTGTGTATAGGTGTGTATGTTAGTCACGTGGTGTGTGTGTGTATAGGTGTGTATGTTATTCACGTGGTGTGTGAGTGTGTGTACAGGTGTGTATGTTAGTCACATGGTGTGTGAGTGTGTATAGGTGTGTATGTTAGTCACATGGTGTGTGAGTGTGTGTATAGGTGTGTATGTTAGTCACATGGTGTGTGAGTGTGTATAGGTGTGTATGTTAGTCACATGGTGTGTGAGTGTGTGTATAGGTGTGTATGTTAGTCACATGGTGTGTGAGTGTGTATAGGTGTGTATGTTAGTCACATGGTGTGTGAGTGTGTATAGGTGTGTGTTAGTCACGTGGTGTGTGAGTGTGTATAGGTGTGTGTTAGTCACGTGGTCTGTGAGTGTGTGTATAGGTGTGTATGTTAGTCACGTGGTGTGTGAGTGTGTGTGTATAGGTGTGTATGTTAGTCACGTGGTGTGTGAGTGTGTGTATAGGTGTGTATGTTAGTCACGTGGTGTGTGAGTGTGTGTATAGGTGTGTATGTTAGTCATGTGGTGTGTGAGTGTGTATAGGTGTGTATGTTAGTCACATGGTGTGTGAGTGTGTGTATAGGTGTGTATGTTAGTCACATGGTGTGTGAGTGTGTATAGGTATGTATGTTAGTCACGGGGTGTGTGAGTGTGTATAGGTGTGTTTGTTAGTCACATGGTGTGTGAGTGTGTGTGTATAGGTGTGTATGTTAGTCAAGTGGTGTGTGAGTGTGTGTATAGGTGTGTATGTTAGTCATGTGGTGTGTGAGTGTGTATAGGTGTGTATTAGTCACGTGGTGTGTGAATGTGTGTCTATAGGTGTGTATGTTAGTCACGTGGTGTGTGAGTGTGTGTATAGGTGTGTATGTTAGTCACATCGTGTGTGAGTGTGTATAGGTGTGTATGTTAGTCACATGGTGTGTGAGTGTGTATAGGTGTGTGTTAGTCACGTGGTCTGTGAGTGTGTGTATAGGTGTGTATGTTAGTCACATGGTGTGTGAGTGTGTATAGGTGTGTATGTTAGTCACATGGTGTGTGAGTGTGTACAGGTGTGTATGTTAGTCACATGGTGTGTGAGTGTGTATAGGTGTGTATGTTAGTCACATGGTGTGTGAGTGTGTATAGGTGTGTGTTAGTCACGTGGTGTGTGAGTGTCTATAGGTGTGTATGTTAGTCACATGGTGTGTGAGTGTGTATAGGTGTGTGTTAGTCACGTGGTCTGTGAGTGTGTGTATAGGTGTGTATGTTAGTCACATGGTGTGTGAGTGTGTATAGGTGTGTATGTTAGTCACATGGTGTGTGAGTGTGTACAGGTGTGTATGTTAGTCACATGGTGTGTGAGTGTGTATAGGTGTGTATGTTAGTCACATGGTGTGTGAGTGTGTATAGGTGTGTGTTAGTCACGTGGTGTGTGAGTGTGTATAGGTGTGTATGTTAGTCACATGGTGTGTGAGTGTGTACAGGTGTGTATGTTAGTCACATGGTGTGTGAGTGTGTATAGGTGTGTATGTTAGTCACGTGGTGTGTGAGTGTGTGTATAGGTGTGTATGTTATTCACGTGGTGTGTGAGTGTGTGTACAGGTGTGTATGTTAGTCACATGGTGTGTGAGTGTGTACAGGTGTGTATGTTAGTTACATGGTGTGTGAGTGTGTGTACAGGTGTGTATGTTAGTCACATGGTGTGTGAGTGTGTACAGGTGTGTATGTTAGTCACATGGTGTGTGAGTGTGTACAGGTGTGTATGTTAGTCACATGGTGTGTGAGTGTGTACAGGTGTGTATGTTAGTCACGTGGTGTGTGAGTGTGTGTATAGGTGTGTATGTTATTCACGTGGTGTGTGAGTGTGTGTACAGGTGTGTATGTTAGTCACATGGTGTGTGAGTGTGTATAGGTGTGTGTTAGTCACATGGTGTGTGAGTGTGTACAGGTGTGTATGTTAGTCACGTGGTGTGTGAGTGTGTGTATAGGTGTGTATGTTAGTCACGTGGTGTGTGTGTGTATAGGTGTGTATGTTATTCACGTGGTGTGTGAGTGTGTGTACAGGTGTGTATGTTAGTCACATGGTGTGTGAGTGTGTATAGGTGTGTATGTTAGTCACATGGTGTGTGAGTGTGTGTATAGGTGTGTATTAGTCACGTGGTGTGTGAGTGTGTGTGTATAGGTGTATATGTTAGTCACATGGTGTGTGAGTGTGTATAGGTGTGTGTTAGTCACGTGGTGTGTGAGTGTGTATAGGTGTGTCTTAGTCACGTGGTCTGTGAGTGTGTATAGGTGTGTATGTTATTCACGTGGTGTGTGAGTGTGTGTGTATAGGTGTGTATGTTAGTCACGTGGTGTGTGAGTGTGTGTATAGGTGTGTATGTTAGTCACGTGGTGTGTGAGTGTGTGTACAGGTGTGTATGTTAGTCACATGGTGTGTGAGTGTGTATAGGTGTGTATGTTAGTCACGTGGTGTGTGAGTGTGTGTACAGGTGTGTATGTTAGTCACATGGTGTGTGAGTGTGTATAGGTGTGTATGTTAGTCACATGGTGTGTGAGTGTGTGTATAGGTGTGTATGTTAGTCACATGGTGTGTGAGTGTGTATAGGTGTGTATGTTAGTCACATGGTGTGTGAGTGTGTGTATAGGTGTGTATGTTAGTCACATGGTGTGTGAGTGTGTATAGGTGTGTATGTTAGTCACGTGGTGTGTGAGTGTGTGTGTATAGGTGTGTATGTTAGTTACATGGTGTGTGAGTGTGTATAGGTGTGTATGTTAGTTACATGGTGTGTGAGTGTGTATAGGTGTGTATGTTAGTCACGTGGTGTGTGAGTGTGTGTATAGGTGTGTATGTTAGTCACGTGGTGTGTGAGTGTGTGTATAGGTGTGTATGTTAGTCATGTGGTGTGTGAGTGTGTATAGGTGTGTATGTTAGTCACATGGTGTGTGAGTGTGTGTATAGGTGTGTATGTTAGTCACATGGTGTGTGAGTGTGTATAGGTATGTATGTTAGTCACGGGGTGTGTGAGTGTGTATAGGTGTGTTTGTTAGTCACATGGTGTGTGAGTGTGTGTGTATAGGTGTGTATGTTAGTCAAGAGGTGTGTGAGTGTGTGTAGAGGTGTGTATGTTAGTCATGTGGTGTGTGAGTGTGTATAGGTGTGTATGTTAGTCACGTGGTGTGTGAATGTGTGTCTATAGGTGTGTATGTTAGTCACGTGGTGTGTGAGTGTGTGTATAGGTGTGTATGTTAGTTACATCGTGTGTGAGTGTGTATAGGTGTGTATGTTAGTCACATGGTGTGTGAGTGTCTATAGGTGTGTATGTTAGTCACATGGTGTGTGAGTGTGTATAGGTGTGTGTTAGTCACGTGGTGTGTGAGTGTGTGTATAGGTGTGTATGTTAGTCACATGGTGTGTGAGTGTGTATAGGTGTGTATGTTAGTCACATGGTGTGTGAGTGTGTATAGGTGTGTATGTTAGTCACATGGTGTGTGAGTGTGTGTGTATAGGTGTGTATGTTAGTCACATGGTGTGTGAGTGTGTACAGGTGTGTATGTTAGTCACATGGTGTGTGAGTGTGTATAGGTGTGTATGTTAGTCACATGGTGTGTGAGTGTGTATAGGTGTGTGTTAGTCACATGGTGTGTGAGTGTGTATAGGTGTGTATGTTAGTCACGTGGTGTGTGAGTGTGTATAGGTGTGTATGTTAGTCACGTGGTCTGTGAGTGTGTGTATAGGTGTGTATGTTAGTCACATGGTGTGTGAGTGTGTACAGGTGTGTATGTTAGTCACATGGTGTGTGAGTGTGTATAGGTGTGTATGTTAGTCACGTGGTGTGTGAGTGTGTATAGGTGTGTATGTTAGTCACGTGGTGTGTGAGTGTGTGTATAGGTGTGTATGTTAGTCACGTGGTGTGTGAGTGTGTGTATAGGTGTGTATGTTAGTTACATGGTGTGTGAGTGTGTATAGGTGTGTGTTAGTATCGTGGTGTGTGAGTGTGTGTATAGGTGTGTATGTTAGTAACGTGGTGTGTGAGTGTGTGTATAGGTGTGTATGTTAGTTACATGGTGTGTGAGTGTGTGTGTATAGGTGTGTATGTTAGTCATGTGGTGTGTGAGTGTGTATAGGTGTGTATGTTAGTCATGTGGTGTGTGAGTGTGTGTATAGGTGTGTATGTTAGTCACGTGGTGTGTGAGTGTGTGTATAGGTGTGTATGTTAGTCACGTGGTGTGTGAGTGTGTATAGGTGTGTATGTTAGTCACGTGGTGTGTGAGTGTGTATAGGTGTGTATGTTAGTCACGTGGTGTGTGAGTGTGGGTGTGTATGTTAGTCACATGGTGTGTGAGTGTGTATAGGTGTGTATGTTAGTCACGTGGTGTGTGAGTGTGTGTATAGGTGTGTGTTAGTCACGTGGTGTGTGAGTGTGTATAGGTGTGTATGTTAGTCACATGCTGTGAGTGTGTGTATAGGTGTGTATGTTAGTTACATGGTGTGTGAGTGTGTATAGGTGTGTATGTTAGTCATGTGGTGTGTGAGTGTGTATAGGTGTGTATGTTAGTCACATGGTGTGTGAGTGTGTATAGGTGTGTATGTTAGTCACATGGTGTGTGAGTGTGTATAGGTGTGTATGTTAGTCACATGGTGTGTGAGTGTGTATAGGTGTGTATGTTAGTCACGTGGTGTGTGAGTGTGTGTGTATAGGTGTGTATGTTAGTCACGTGGTGTGTGAGTGTGTATAGGTGTGTATGTTAGTCACGTGGTGTGTGAGTGTGTGTATAGGTGTGTATGTTAGTTACATGGTGTGTGAGTGTGTGTATAGGTGTGTATGTTAGTCACGTGGTGTGTGAGTGTGTGTATAGGTGTGTATGTTAGTCACATGGTGTGTGAGTGTGTGTATAGGTGTGTATGTTAGTCACATGGTGTGTGAGTGTGTATAGGTGTGTATGTTAGTTACATGGTGTGTGAGTGTGTATAGGTGTGTATTAGTCACGTGGTGTGTGAGTGTGTGTATAAGTGTGTATGTTAGTCACGTGGTGTGTGACTGTGTGTGTATAGGTGTGTATGTTAGTCACGTGGTGTGTGAGTGTGTGTGTATAAGTGTGTATGTTAGTCACGTGGTGTGTGAGTGTGTGTATAGGTGTGTATGTTAGTCACATGGTGTGTGAGTGTGTATAGGTGTGTATGTTAGTCACATGGTGTGTGAGTGTGTATAGGTGTGTATTAGTCACCTGGTGTGTGAGTGTGTGTGTATAGGTGTGTATGTTAGTCACGTGGTGTGTGAGTGTGTATAGGTGTGTATGTTAGTCACATGGTGTGTGAGTGTGTATAGGTGTGTATGTTAGTCACGTGGTGTGTGAGTGTGTGTATAGGTGTGTATGTTAGTCACGTGGTGTGTGAGTGTGTGTGTATAGGTGTGTATGTTAGTCAGGTGGTGTGCGAGTGTGTATAGGTGTGTATGTTAGTCACGTGGTGTGTGAGTGTGTGTGTATAGGTGTGTAGGTTAGTCACTTGGTGTGTGAGTGTGTGTATAGGTGTGTATGTTAGTCACGTGGTGTGTGAGTGTGTGTATAGGTGTGTATGTTAGTCACATGGTGTGTGAGTGTGTATAGGTGTGTATGTTAGTCACATGGTGTGTGAGTGTGTGTATAGGTGTGTATGTTAGTCACGTGGTGTGTGAGTGTGTGTATAGGTGTGTATGTTAGTCACATGGTGTGTGAGTGTGTATAGGTGTGTATGTTAGTCACGTGGTGTGTGAGTGTGTGTATAGGTGTGTATGTTAGTCACATGGTGTGTGAGTGTGTATAGGTGTGTATGTTAGTCACATGGTGTGTGAGTGTGTGTGTATAGGTGTGTATGTTAGTCACGTGGTGTGTGAGTGTGTGTATAGGTGTGTATGTTAGTCACGTGGTGTGTGAGTGTGTATAGGTGTGTATGTTAGTCACGTGGTGTGTGAGTGTGTGTATAGGTGTGTATGTTAGTCACATGGTGTGTGAGTGTGTGTGTATAGGTGTGTATGTTAGTCACGTGGTGTGTGAGTGTGTGTATAGGTGTGTATGTTAGTCACGTGGTGTGTGAGTGTGTATAGGTGTGTATGTTAGTCACATGGTGTGTGAGTGTGTGTGTATAGGTGTGTATGTTAGTCACATGGTGTGTGAGTGTGTGTAGGTGTGTATGTTAGTCACGTGGTGTGTGAGTGTGTATAGGTGTGTATGTTAGTCACGTGGTGTGTGAGTGTGTATAGGTGTGTATGTTAGTCACATGGTGTGTGAGTGTGTGTAGGTATGTATGTTAGTCACGTGGTGTGTGAGTGTGTATAGGTGTGTATGTTAGTCACATGGTGTGTGAGTGTGTGTAGGTGTGTATGTTAGTCACATGGTGTGTGAGTGTGTATAGGTGTGTATGTTAGTCACATGGTGTGTGAGTGTGTGTAGGTGTGTATGTTAGTCACGTGGTGTGTGAGTGTGTATAGGTGTGTATGTTAGTCACTTGGTGTGTGAGTGTGTATAGGTGTGTATGTTAGTCACGTGGTGTGTGAGTGTGTATAGGTGTGTATGTTAGTCACATGGTGTGTGAGTGTGTATAGGTGTGTATGTTAGTCACGTGGTGTGTGAGTGTGTGTATAGGTGTGTATTTTAGTCACATGGTGTGTGAGTGTGTGTGTATAGGTGTGTATGTTAGTCACATGGTGTGTGAGTGTGTGTAGGTGTGTATGTTAGTCACGTGGTGTGTGAGTGTGTGTATAGGTGTGTATGTTAGTCACATGGTGTGTGAGTGTGTGTATAGGTGTGTATGTTAGTCACGTGGTGTGTGTGTGTATAGGTGTGTATGTTAGTCACGTGGTGTGTGAGTGTGTGTATAGGTGTGTATGTTAGTCACGTGGTGTGTGAGTGTGTGTATAGGTGTGTATGTTAGTCACGTGGTGTGTGAGTGTGTATAGGTGTGTATGTTAGTCACGTGGTGTGTGAGTGTGTGTATAGGTGTGTATGTTAGTCACGTGGTGTGTGAGTGTGTATAGGTGTGTATGTTAGTCACGTGGTGTGTGAGTGTGTATAGGTGTGTATGTTAGTCACGTGGTGTGTGAGTGTGTGTATAGGTGTGTATGTTAGTCACATGGTGTGTGAGTGTGTGTGTATAGGTGTGTATGTTAGTCACGTGGTGTGTGAGTGTGTGTATAGGTGTGTATGTTAGTCACGTGGTGTGTGAGTGTGTGTATAGGTGTGTATGTTAGTCACGTGGTGTGTGAGTGTGTGTATAGGTGTGTATGTTAGTCACGTGGTGTGTGAGTGTGTATAGGTGTGTATGTTAGTCACGTGGTGTGTGAGTGTGTGTATAGGTGTGTATGTTAGTCACGTGGTGTGTGAGTGTGTATAGGTGTGTATGTTAGTCACGTGGTGTGTGAGTGTGTGTATAGGTGTGTATGTTAGTCACGTGGTGTGTGAGTGTGTATAGGTGTGTATGTTAGTCACGTGGTGTGTGAGTGTGTGTATAGGTGTGTATGTTAGTCACGTGGTGTGTGAGTGTGTGTATAGGTGTGTATGTTAGTCACGTGGTGTGTGAGTGTGTATAGGTGTGTATGTTAGTCACGTGGTGTGTGAGTGTGTGTATAGGTGTGTATGTTAGTTACATGGTGTGTGAGTGTGTATAGGTGTGTATGTTAGTCACGTGGTGTGTGAGTGTGTGTATAGGTGTGTATGTTAGTCACATGGTGTGTGAGTGTGTGTATAGGTGTGTATGTTAGTCACGTGGTGTGTGAGTGTGTGTATAGGTGTGTATGTTAGTCACGTGGTGTGTGAGTGTGTATAGGTGTGTATGTTAGTCACGTGGTGTGTGAGTGTGTGTATAGGTGTGTATGTTAGTCACGTGGTGTGTGAGTGTGTGTATAGGTGTGTATGTTAGTCACGTGGTGTGTGAGTGTGTGTATAGGTGTGTATGTTAGTCACGTGGTGTGTGAGTGTGTATAGGTGTGTATGTTAGTCACGTGGTGTGTGAGTGTGTGTATAGGTGTGTATGTTAGTCACGTGGTGTGTGAGTGTGTGTATAGGTGTGTATGTTAGTCACGTGGTGTGTGAGTGTGTATAGCTGTGTATGTTAGTCACGTGGTGTGTGAGTGTGTGTATAGGTGTGTATGTTAGTCACGTGGTGTGTGAGTGTGTGTATAGGTGTGTATGTTAGTCACGTGGTGTGTGAGTGTGTGTATAGGTGTGTATGTTAGTCACGTGGTGTGTGAGTGTGTGTATAGGTGTGTATGTTAGTCACGTGGTGTGTGAGTGTGTGTATAGGTGTGTATGTTAGTCACGTGGTGTGTGAGTGTGTGTATAGGTGTGTATGTTAGTCACGTGGTGTGTGAGTGTGTGTATAGGTGTGTATGTTAGTCACGTGGTGTGTGAGTGTGTGTATAGGTGTGTATGTTAGTCACGTGGTGTGTGAGTGTGTGTATAGGTGTGTTCGACTTAAAGCGGCGCTGTGCTGGCCGATGGAAATACGTTTAAATACTTTTGAACATGTATTTCAAGATAATCTTGAACATTCTGGAAAAAAAAGGAAGTGCAATAATTAAGCAATATTTTTTCTTACCCCTTCCGTGCCAAAAAGAGGAAAAAATCATGACATACCGCTCACAGTAATCTTGACCGGATCACTGAGGTCTGTGTAGTAGAAGCGAGTGTCACCGTAGTCGTCGAAGTTCAGCCTAGATGCCCGACACTTGTACTCTGTTTCTCCTGCATTATCGACTGTCACATTAAGTATCTTTGCTTGTTCACTGTTCAGATTCTGTAACTGATTATTTTTGTACCAGTCAAACACCCATCCAGTCCCCTGCTGCAGCTCACAGCTCAGAGTGACGGTGTCTCCAGTGTAGACGGAGCTCTGAGGATTCACTCTCACAGTCGCTTTGGGTTTTGCTGTTGGTATGAAATGATGAAGGAGTCAGAGCTGCTTTTCACTTTACAACATAAGCAGTAGATTCACTGTGTCTAACAGATGCTTTGTGTCTAAAACAAACATTTATATTTAATATTTGATACCAGATGTTACAGTTGGATGTTTTCTTACACGGCTGGTAGTCAGTTTATTTTCTATGGAACAAAGTTCATGATTGAATTGAAGTGTTTTGTGTTTTTTAGATTTTATTTTATGTATTCTCACCACCATCTGAACATATCTGCAATTCCCTAAAATGATTCAAATGATCAAAAATATTATTCATATAGTAAAACCATGACAGAGGACTTTTTCATTCTCCTTAAAGACACAGAAGAGACACACAGTTGAGAGTTTATTTATTATTATTATTATTATTATTATTATTATTATTATTATTATTATTATTATTATTATTATTATTATTTATCTCCGTTTAGAGGATCACTTCACATGACAGTTCAGATATTTGAAAGTTTATTCTATCTGACTTTTGGCTTTTTTTAAAAAAATGTAAGTAATTCTATTATTATGCTAGTTAATGAATGTATATGAAGCAGACTAGAAAAATTCATTAGAAATTTCTACAACTGGATGCTCCTGTGCATCACATCATCATTAAAACAGGGGAGTGCTTATACATTTTATAAAATTTTACAAGTTATTAAATATTTAAATGACTTAATTCAAATACATTAATAGAAATATAGCCAACAGAACAGAAGTGAATCAGGGATCATTTCCACAGTGGTGTTTGTGTAAACAGACATCAGTCAAGTGAAGAGAAGATAATGAGGCATGTATTTAAATGCTGTGAGGGATTTCTACCTCAGGTGATGAGACAGAGACTGATGTGGATGATGCTGATCATCAAAAACTCTCAAAAGTACTGAATTTTCAGATTAAACCTTATAATTTCAATGTCTTCTAGGAAAATCTGAATCCTAATAAATAATGTTAACATATTAAATAAGAAATAAAAACACACACACTCACCTGATACAGTCAGTGTAACAGCATCACTGATCTCTGAGCTCTGAGAGTCTCTCCCCTTTATAC